>NC_056739.1:882934125-883229269 GCF_019279795.1 Protopterus annectens | reverse complement strand
TACTGCCCAACTCCCAGCCAGGTACAGGGAATCCAAATTTATCCATACCTGGACGACTGCCTGTTACAAGCGGACAACAAAAGCAAGCTGACAACAGATTTACAAAGGGTCATTTACTTGCTTCAAGCCCTGGGATACACAGTCAATTTACAAAAGTCAAGGCTGACTCCATCCCAGACAAGAACTTTCTTGCTGGAATTGGACACAGTAAAACAGATGGCATTCCTAACTGCAGAAAACAAAAGAACTCCCTCTTTACTTCTTGGCATTAACAAAGCAGAACAAACTAACAGCGAGAAAAGTTCTGCAGGCCTTGGGCTACATGGCATCATGCATAATCTTGGTCCCACATGCCAGACTGCATATGAGAAAGTTACAGTGGTACCTAAAGAATTTATGGTCTCAACACAGACACAGCTTAGAAACAGAAATAGCACTAATCCCATGCTTAAAACAGGAGTTCCTATGGTGGGCTCGGGCATGCCAGTCAAACCCAGGCTTACCCTTCCACAACTTTCGAGCAAACCAAACCATCACAACGGATGCCTCAGACCTAGGATGGGGGGCACACATGATGGACAAATGCGTACAAGGACTGTGGACTCAGGACCAGCTGCACCTGCACATAAACCAAAAAGAAATGCTGGCAGTAAAACTGGCAATCCTAAAATTCAGACCATTCCTCAAAGAAGGCCATTTGATGATAAGGACAGACAACACCACAGTCATGTGGTACATCAACAAGCAGGGAGACACTCATTCTTACCCCCTATGCAGGATGACTGTGGACCTTTGAAATTTGGCTCTAAGCTACAACATCCAGTTACAGGCAATATTTGTACCGGGAAAAGAAACACCCTAGCAGACATTTTAAGCAGAACCACCTCGGATGCTCACGAATGGATGCTACACCCGGACATCTTCAAGACCATCACAAAGAAATGGGGAATGCCACAAATAGACCTATTCGCTTCCTCACAAAATCACCAGCTCAAAAAATTCTGCACATGGACATTCCACCCACTTGCATGGAAGGTGGACTCTCTATCCTTCAGCTGGAAAGGCCTGACAGCATATGCATTCCCACCTCTTCCCTTAATACACAAGGTACTACTGAAAATCAAAGAGGAACGTCCAAGGATAATTCTGATAGCACCGAACTGGCCAAGACAACACTGGTACCCATTACTGAGGACCATGTCTCGGGAGAAAATGTGGTCAATACCCCTGATGCCTCTGATGTTAACTCAGAACAACTACAACATCATACATCCAAACCTAAAAACCTTGCAACTGACTGCCTGGAACATCATATAGCAGACCTTTCACAAAGGGTTAAAGACATTATCCTTGAAGCCTGCAGACCTTCAGCAAGAAGGAACTATGCAGGAAAATGGAAAAGGTTCGTCATTTGGAGTACTGAAAGAGGAAAAGATGTGTCGAACATAGATATTGCTAACATTCTGGAGTACTTGGCAGAGCTTCTACATACAGGCCTGTCCTATTCCTCCATGAAGATACATGCATCAGCTATTTCAGCAGAATACAGCTTTGATCCTCCTGTCTTTTCACATCCTCTACTCAGGCAGTTCCTCAGAGGGATCAAGAATGTAAAACCTCCTAGGAAACCACCATTACCAGCATGGGACTTGAATTTTGTACTAGAAAAATTGACACTCCCTCCGTTTGAACCAGCAGCAACAGCAGACCTACAACACCTGTCATGGAAAACTGCTTTCCTACTGGCTATTACTTCAGCAAGGAGGGTTTCGCAACTACAGGCCTTAATGGCAGTGCAACCCTTCCTAATCTTCCATCAAGATAGGGTGTCCATGAGAACTAATCCTACATTTATGCCTAAGGTGGTATCCAGAGTGTCTTTAAACCAGGCAATCCATCTACCTACCTTCTTTCCCAATCCACAAAACAGAGGTGAAAGAATAATGCATACCTTGGATGTACATAGACAGTTACGCTACTACCTGGACAGAACCAAAGCTAACAGAAAAAATGACCAGCTCTTTGTAGCCTATGCAACAGGAAGGAAAGGAAAAGCAATTTCCAAACAGACAATCTCCAAATGGATAGGAAATTGCATAAGATTCTGTTACTCTTACCATGGAAAACCAATTCCACAGAACATAAGACCTCATTCTACAAGGGCTACAGCCACTACCACAGCTTTCTTAAGAGGAGTGGCAACCAAGGACATTATTGAGGCGGCTACTTGGACCTCCGTGCATACATTTGCCAAGCATTATAATTTACCTCTATACTCTAGATCCCGAGCAGGGTTTGCCACTGCTGTACTGCAAGGGATCCTGACTACACCATAATTATTATTCCTCCTCCCCTAGTTGGCTATGGTATTCTACCCATTTGTTATGACTGCAGATGCATCCATGAAGGACATAGTACAGTTTTGTACCTACCATAAATGTACATGTCCGAACTGGATAGCATCTGCAGTCAGGATTACCCTCCCTCCTTCCCCTCTGCGGTACTCCTAGGGTATTTACCCTCCTTATAGCTAGCTGGGGGGGGGGAGTCTCTTATGGTGTATTTGTTTGTATATATGTAAATACATGTTTATTTTTTGTGTTTGCCTTCTACTATTTTGGAAACATTGGCATTTATCCAAAATTTTAGCTATCCAAGAGGGCAATTGGCATCTGGGGCAAGAAACTGAGGAAAATGGCATCGGCTGATGCCTTTATACCCGAAGACCAGCAGAGATGACGTCGGGTGAAGTGCGACATCAGCCGAAGCCGGACCCGGACTTTGGAATCCGGCCAACCGAAGGGCTGCCTGACGACAGGACAACCCATTTGTTATGACTGCAGATGCTATCCAGTTCGGACATCTACATTAGGTACAAAACTGTACTTTACCTCACTTGTTGGACCTTCTCACACATGACAAAGGATCAGTCATCCTTTCTGACATGTCCAGTCTTCAGCTGACTTTGTTGGTGGGTGATGGGGCACGTTTTTTCTGAGGATGTGCTCATGGTTTTACAGGAGGCAAGAAAACCTGCAACGAGGAAGTCTTCCATGTCCAAATGGAAAAGATTTTCTGTCTGGTGCCATGCTCATAGCCGGGACCCTTTTTCAGTGGGGATCCCTCTCATTCTCTATTTGTATGAGCTGCTGTAGTCTGTCTTGGCCTATTCATCTGTAAGGCCCATTTGCTTGTCTGCCCTTGAATCCTCCCATGGCTTCTCATTTTAAGGTCAAACAGTTCCTTAAAGGTGTCCTACATCGTGGGTCCCCAAGAAGACATATTCCTTTGCTTTGAGACCTTAATTTTGTTTTGGAAAAGTTGACCCAACCAAGGCTCCTTTTGAGCCTGTAGTTTCATCATCTTTGCAACCCTTTACCTGGAAGACTGTCTTATTGTTTGCTCTTACTTCTGCTTTGAGGGTTTTTGAGCTCCAGGCCCTTATAGCCATTAGTCATTTTTTGTTTTTTCAAAGGGACAAGAGTGTTCCTTTGTTTCCTTTTATGCCCAAGTTATTAATGAGTTGTCCTTTAATCAGGCAGTACAACTCCCTTCCTTTTTTTTTTTTTTTCTTCTCAGTCTGCTAGTGAGAGGGTCTTGCATAACTTTGATTTGCACAGACTCTGGTATTGTTTGGATAAAACTAAGGCCATTTGTAAGTCTGACCAGCTTAAATCTCGGGACATTGAGTTTGGCTGTTTCTAAGCAAACCATCTCACTCTGGATATCCAGTGCAATTTTCTTTTATTGTTCTTTTCTTGGCAAGTGTCTGTCTACTTCAGTTGCATCTTATTCCACTAAGGCTGGTAATGCTTTTGGTGCTTTTGTGTTTGGACACCAGTTTCATCCTTGAAGCTGCTACTTGGTCTTCAGTAGTTACCATTTGCTAAGCAATGTAAATTTGACATTGTTTATAGGGCCAGAGCAGGTTTTGCTGTGGACATCCTGCATGGGTTTATTGAACGCTTTTCCCATCCTTCTACCCCCCCCCCTTTCTGCAGCTTTTGTACTCTTCCTAAGGTGAAAAATACTGCAGCAATGATACAGAAGGACACCTTACTATATCAGTGTTTCAGTATTTGGATGTTCATCTCACATTGCTGCAGTCCTTACATATGGGTAGTCCGCTGTCCTCGGTCGGCCCGAATACCAAAGTATTAGGCTGACGTCGGTCATGGGCGCTCAGATCTGACATCAGAGCGTCGAGGTATAAAAGCGCATGACCGACGTCATATCCTCAGTCTTTTTTGCCGCATGGTCCGATGCAGAAGCAGCGTTGCAAGTGCCGTTCGGCGTTCTGAAATTTTCAGATTCTGAGTTTCAGACCAAACCAAGTTGGCTAACTGCTGGGGAATATTTTGTTTTTCTTGCCTCAGTTAATTCCGGATGTCAGAAAAGTGAATAATTGTATTTCTTGTGGGAAACAGATACCGATAGGGATTATCACTCTTTGCATTCCTTGTTTGGGACCGGACCTCGACGTAGTCGGGTGTCAGTTTTGTGCTAGGTTTAATAAGCGCACTATAAAAAGAAGGTTAGATTGTGCTAGATTAGTCTTTGGTAAGCGGTGTAATTATAATATGCCGTCGGATCCTCCGACGCTTCCACGAAGAAGCGCAAAGACAAATCCTTGAAACCTAGACAGGTTGATTCGTCCGTTTCGGACACCGGTCCTGCAGAACCTACAGTGGAGCAGGTGGATCCGGCTGAAGTTTCTGTTGAGTCTCAGGGGGAAACTTTGATTTTGCAGGATGTAGTCTCACAGGAGTCGGGTCAAGCTGAAGGGGCCTCTCAGGTTACTGTTCTCCCTTCTATGCCTAAGGTGGTTAGGCCTTCTGCTACTTTTTCTAAGGCTTCTTCTAAGGGCAGGTCTGTTTTGCCTTCCTCTGGTGTCCCTCCAGGTACTTCAGGGTCTGTGCCTATAAAGCACATGCTTAAAATGGCAGAAGATTTGATTACTTTAATTAGAGGTTCTATGCCCCCTCCTGATAAGAGGCCTAGGGTGGAGCCAGAGTTGGAAAGTTTGGATCAGGCCTCAGATGACTCAGACTCTTCGGCTGCAGATATTCAAGATTTTCCCCCTTATTCGGATTCTTATGCAGAGGATTCCACTCCTTCTGATTCTCCTCCAGAGGATTTTTCATTTTCAGAAACTCTGCATTCCATGAGGGAGCATTTTAAGTGGGAAGGACAGGATTTCTCTGATTCACGGAAGAGGCTTAGGGAATTCTTGTTTTTACCACAGCATAGACCCTTGGCTATACCTCCTGTTTTGGATGTTGTTCAAGATGTTTTCTCGGAGGCTTCCCTTAATCCAGATTCTTTGCCTCCTGCGCCAGTTAAACCGGACAGGTATTACAGGGTGCCTGAGGCTCATAAATACCTGTATGAGTCCTAGGGCGGACCCAGAAACTATTAGTCAGGGACCTAAGGGTGTTAGAGCTTCTGTTGTAAAGAATCCGGTTCCTCTAGATAAGGAAGCCAGAGCTTTGGATAGATGGGGTAAGAAGGTGTATACCTCTTCTACTTTAGCAATGAGGGCTTTAAATTGCCAGTTTCATATGTTGAAATATCAGAATTTCCTCCTTTCTCAGCTAAAATCTAAAGTGGATGCTTTGGCAGAGGGCATAGAGTGTAAAGAATTGCAAGATTTAGTACATGTCTCTGAACAGGTGGGTAAGCATTCTTTGCAATGTGGTTTTGGTGCTGTACAGGCCTCTTCTAGGGTGGCTGCCACTGGTTCAGTTCTTCGTAGGCACGCCTGGCTTAAGGATCAGAATTTGTCCGAGCATGTTAAAACTAGAATTCTGGATGCCCTTTACAGTCTGAAGTTTTGTTTGGTCCCCTGTGGAGTCGGTTTTGAAGAAAATGGAAGACAAGGCTAAGTCCATGCAGACTGTTAAAGATTTTTGCAGGTGCAACCTCCAAAGTTTAGTAGAAATTGGCCTACTAAGGGGTGGACCTACCCTTCTTCTGATTCTCAGTCTAGGGGTAGATCTAGACGTGGCAGGGGCAGAGCTCACAGTACATTCAGGCCTAGAACTTGGAGTTCACCTGCACAATCTGCAGGTGAGGGCAGGGGCCAGTCCTTTCGTAAACAGGCCCAATGACCTGCATTTTCAGCTGCCAGATTCTTCTTCCTGGCAGCTCCTTTGGGAGGAAAGTTAGCACTCTTCAAGCAAAACTGGCTTTTAGTCACCCAGGACAAATGGGTATTGGACATTATAAACCGAGGCTACAAGTTCTATTTCCATACATTGCCTCCTTTCAAAGGCATGCCAGACGCTCCTCCTCGGCAAAGGATAGAGGCTCACAAGCAGATTTCTTTACTTCTTCAAATAGGAGCTATACAGCCAGTTCCTCTGTCAGAAGTGGGACTAGGATTTTATTCTCGCCTGTTTCTAGTACCAAAGAAAGGGAACACGTGGAGACCAATTTTGGTTTTATCTATCCTCAACACTTATCTGGACATTCCAAAGTTCAAAATGCTGACGTTACAACAGCTTTTACCTCTGTTGGGAAAAGATCACTGGATGGTAACTCTGGATCTCAGAGGCTTATCTTCATGTTCCTATCAGGCCCAGTTGCAGGAGGTACCTGCTGGGCTGGAAGTTTACATTATCAGTTCTCTGCATTGCCCTTTGGCTTATCTACTGCGCCCAGAGTGTTCACGAAGGTTCTGGCTCCAGTGATAGCCTTTTTCAGGTTAAGAGGAATACAGATTTATCCTTATTTGGACGATTGCCTGATTATTGCACAACACAAAGACGAACTTCTGCAGCATCTACAGTATGTGATGGTAGTGTTAAGATGCCTAGGGTATTCTGTGAACGAAACAAAGTCCAGTCTAGTACCCTCTCAGGACATGTGCTTTCTGGGTGTGAGACTTAATACAGCTTCCCAGATGGCCTTTTTGATCCCGGACAAACAAAGAAGCCTTTCTCTTTATTTCCATCGAATGTCTCTACAGTCCAGGCTGACTGCAAGGACAGTCCTTCAAGCCTTGGGGTTCATGGCATCTTGTATTCTGGTGCTTCCCAATGCCAAACTGCATATGAGGAAGCTTCAATGGTATCTCAAACATGTATGGACACAACACTGCCAAGATCTAGACACTGTCATTCCGATAATACCTTGCATTCAGAAAGAATTTTTGTGGTGGGCTCAGGAATGTCACCTAAACAAGGGACTCTCTGTGACCACCAGAGGCGAGTCAGATTCTAATGACAGATGCCTCGGACAAGGCTTGGGGAGCACACCTCAGTGGAAAATGGGTGCAAGACACGTGGCCTGTCAGACTTCTACATTTGCATATCAACTTGAAGGAGATGTTAGCAGTCCAATTTGCATTGATGGCTTTCAAGGATTTACTTCACCCAGGGCAGGTGTTGATTCAAACAGACAACACTACTGTCATGTGGTACATCAACAAGCAAGGGGGAACCCATTCGTACCCTCTTTGCAGGCAAGCGATGATTTTGTGGGAGACTGCTCTCAGTTTACACCTCAATCTTCAGGCAAGGTTTCTACCAGGAGCACAGAACTCCTTAGCGGATGTGTTGAGCAGACAAATTGTGGATCCCCACGAGTGAAAACTGGATCCTCATGTGTTTCAAAAGTTGACAGTGTTATGGGGGACTCCAGACATAGATCTGTTCGCTTCTCCACTAAATTATCAGTTGCCAAAGTTTTGCACAAAAAAGTTTCATCCCACAGCTTGGAAGGTGGATGCTCTATCATTCAGTTGGAGCAATCTTCATGTCTATGCCTTTCCACCTCTGCCTCTCATTCCCAAGGTACTCCTGAAGGCCAGAAAAGACAAGCCATCCATGATTCTGATAGCGCGATTGGCCTCGACAGCACTGGTACCCACTACTGAGGAGTTTGGTACGGAGCCTCCATGGCCTCTGCCTTTGATTCCGTGATCTTTGTCTCAGGAGGGCAATCACTTCCTCAATGTCAAGATTCAGTCTCTGCATCTCACAGCCTGGCTTATTCTGTTTTAGACCCTGGAGGGTCTCAGCTTCCACAACAAGTTTTGAATGTTATTTTGGAGGCCAGAAGGCCTAGTACAAGGAATGTTTACGCTGATAAATGGAGGAGATTTTTTCTTTGGAGCAAAGCGAAGGACTTTGATGTTTCCAAGCCTGATTTAAGTGTTTCTCTTCAATATCTTACTGAGTTTTTGGACAAGGGTTTGTCTTTCTCCTCGATAAAGGTTCATGCTGCAGCCATTTCTGCTCACTATGACTGTGACCCTCCTTTATTTTCCCATCCTTTGTTTAAGCAATTTCTTAGAGGGGCAAAGAACATAAGACCCCACGAGAGCTCCTACTCCTGCTTGGGATCTCAATTTTGTGTTGGAAAAGCTTACTCTACAACCTTTTGAGCCTGCAGCTACGGCCGAGTTAAAGTATTTATCATGGAAGACTGCTTTTTTGTTGGCCATTACCTCTGCAAGAAGGGTTTCTGAATCACAGGCCCTTATGGCAGTGGAACCTTTCCTGATTTTTCATAAGGATAGGGTATCTTTGCACTAATCCTTCCTTTATGCCTAAAGTGGTTTCTAGTGTGGCCTTGAACCAAACTATTCATTTGCCTACTTTTTATGCAAACCCCCAAAATAAAGGGGAGAAGATTTTGCATACTTTGGATATTCACAGGCAGTTACGTTATTATTTGAGCAGAACTAAGGGGTTCAGGCAGTCTCAGCAGTTGTTTGTTTCTTTTGCTTTGGGTTCTCAGGGAAAACCTGTTTCAAAACAAACTATTTCTAAATGGATTGGGTTTTGTATTTCTTTCTGTTGTTCCCATCATGGTAAGGAGATTCCGGCTTGAATCAGACCTCATTCCACTAGAGCTACTGCCACTTCTACTGCCTTTCTAAGGGGTAGCTACAAAGATATTTTGGAAGCAGCCACTTGGAGTTCAGTACATACTTTTTCCAAGCATTACCACCTTCCTCTTTATTCTAAGTCTAGGGCTGGATTTGCCACTGCAATATTACAGGGCATTTTAGCAGCCCCTAATGCTTTTTGATTTTGCCATCCTCCCTTTACCTCTGCTTTGGGATTCTACCCATATGTAAGGACTGCAGCAATGTGAGATGAAGAACATAGTACAGTTTTGTACCTACCATAAATGTAGATGTTCAAGATCCACATTGCTGCAGTCCAATTTACCCTCCCTCCTTCCCTCTGTAGTTTGGCATTGTTATATGGTTGGGGTGATGGTTGTTGTTGGGCATGTTTTGGGAGGTATCCTGTTTTTGGGCTGTGGCCTTTCTTTTTAGGGCCTTCTGACATCTGGGGCAAGAAAAGACTGAGGATATGACGTCGGTCATGCGCTTTTATACCCTGACGCTCTGATGTCAGATCTGAGCGCCCATGACCGACGTCAGCCTAATACTTTGGTATTCGGGCCGACCGAGGACAGCGGACTACCCATATGTAAGGACTGCAGCAATGTGGATCTTCGAACATCTACATTTATGGTAGGTACAAAACTGTACTTTCCTCACTGCACCCCCACATTTTTTTTTGGGGCTTTGACTTGGTTACCCTCCTTGCTGAGGGTCCTCCTTTTCCATCTGCCTTTTCTTTTCCTTAATATGCATAGCCTTCTTTGTCCTGTAGAGACTGTTCTCTTCTGGGCAGTTCAGTTATGGGTAGTTGCATCCATATGTCATCTTTATGCCTTGCGTCCTGTATGGGAAGCATACATATGAAGTACGGTGCATACAAGATCTAAAGGCTTTGGTATACTGGCCAGACTTTGTGGTATCCTTGGTAGGAGATTCATAAGGTGAATAATACTGCAACAATGAAGAGGAGGAAATATGTACTGTTATGGTTAGATTTTACACAACTGTGCTTTCTCCCTTTAGGAAATGGCCAGGGGAAATTACCACAAACTTCCTCACAGAATGGATCTACTAACACCAAAATAGGGGTGTCTGATGCACCCCAACATCAGTCATCTACATTGACTGCATGGAAAACAGGGTCTTAATTCCTTTTATGTACCTGCTTTGAGAATGCGTAGCAGTTACTAATGGATGCAAGAAAGCTTGCTATGAGAAAATTGTACATTAGGAAATGGAAGATTTTCTAGTTGGTGCCAGTAACATAACCAGCACCCGTTCAGGCCTAGCTGTTCTCTGGTTTTAAAATATTTCATAGGATTATAGGAAGTTACTAGGCTATTAGCCCTGAGGCCCTTACAAGCCTAGCCAAGAATTTAGCCCGTGTTCCAACAAGTCGAAGCCCGATGCTCTCATCCAGTAGAGAGAAGGGTGGAATCCCAGGGGTGTATTTTCTGTTCCCCATCCAGCTACCCAGGTTGCACTTAAAATGTGTTAATACGGTGCTATGCTTGATGTGGAGAGGTACTGTATTCCACAGAAGGGGGAGTCTCTGGGACACATCTATCCTGTCGTCAAGTCCTATTGATGTCACAGACCAGCTTGAGGTCATGGGTGCAGGTTACTCGAGTGGAGCTTGACTTTAGGGTATTTATTTTATTTTATTTATTTTACATTTTTTGACCGGGAAAGTCTGACTGGATGCATGTCCATTTTCAGCGGAGGCCCGGGGAGAAAAGCTCCATATTTAAATTTTAAGCAAAATATAAGGTGTATACAGAAGCATTCAAATTTACATAGTACCAGACTTAACATAGACTAGTAACATAGCATTGAAGCTGAAGATTTAACATATTTACATAGACTGAACACATCTTTTACAAATTTAGGTTGAGGCATTATATAATGGTGACCATTGTTAGATATGTAGCAGTCCCAACAAGGCAGTGTCTGAGATTGCTTTCTGTGCCAGACAGAGGTCTGTATGAGACTGAGTACAGGGACAGGGCTCTTAGCCTGTCTGTGTAGAGTAGGTATTTTGAGGCCCTGGATTCTCCTGGTGAGGAACCTCTGTGGTCTTTCCAGCTGCTACATATCCTTTGAGGTACATGCCGAAAGGGGTGTTGTACTCAGTATTGGGTGTTATAAGAGAAGAATACAATGGGTTTTATGTGACCTCCTTGTCCCTGGGTTGAGATACCCTTCCTAATGAGGTGGGCCATGTAGAAAGCTTTCTGTACAACGGAGGCAATATGGTGGTCAAGTCAGTTTGTTGTCAACTTGAGTACTAGAGTCCCTCATGACTGATTGCGCGCTTAGGACCTTGTTATTAATGTGATCATTTGTGGGGACTTCACTTTCTTGAAAGGGGATGATGATGCATTTTTTTGGCATTCAGTTTGAGTCCATGTTTCTGGCACCAGTCATTCATTTGGGTGAGACCCTCTTGGAGGATGTCCACATCGCTAGGGGAATTGTCATCTGCAAACTTAGTCAGCTGTAGTCCACTTGTTTTGGCCTGCACCTCAGAAAAGTACTTCTCAAACAGAGGCCCTAAAACTGATCCCTGGAGTACGCCACTCATTGCGAGTCTACTGCTTGAGATGGCTTCCCCTGTTTTGACTAGGTGGATTCAGTTAGTGAGCCAGTTTGCTACCCATTTGGTAACCTACAGATAACATACATACTGAGAGAGTTTATCTATTGTACCCGAGTGGAGAATAGTATCAACTGGTTTGGCCAGGTCAAGGTAGGCGGTGTACATAGTTTTCCCCTTGTCCATGACTTTGGTGACTGTTTCAAAGAAGTCGACCAACAGGCATGACCTCCCCTTGATGAAACCAAACTGTGTGGGATCGAGTTTTTGGTGGCTGCCAGTGTCCTTGTTAATGAGGTCCATAATGATCCGTTATGGCTTTGCATATCAGACTAGTTAGGCTGATGGATCTGTAATTTCCTGGATCGTTGGATGCTCAACTTTTGTGCAGAGGAATGACAATGGCTGTCCTCCACTTGGCTAGGATGAAGCCGGTACTCAGGCTTTGGTTGAATAGGGTAACTGATAGTGCTGCAAGTTCCTACAGCCTGGGATGTTGTGTCTCATGCAGGCTGTATTTTTTTGCCTTTGAGAGGGCAGTGATGACTTGCTACCTAGAGGTAAGGGGGGGGGAGTAGGTGCTGGGGAATGTCCTGATTTACTAACTGGAGGGGGGGACACAGAGGGGTGAAGTTTTCACTGAACCTGTCTGCCAGCAAGTTGGCTGTATCTATGGCATTTGTGCATGTGATGTCCTTTACCACCAGTTCTGAGCAGATTTGAGTGCTTCCTTTTGAGATTGCGGACATATGAGAAGAAGGCCTTATGATTGTTCATAGGCTGGTTCTAGGCTATCGGCCCTAGGGCCTATACAAGCCTAGCCATAACAATTTCTTGGATATTTCTTCCCACAATAGTTACTTCTCTGGACCCCTGTCTAGCAGGGCGACTGACGTGATACCCAGGGTGAATTTCCTATCTCCCATCCAATCGTCAAGGTTCCTTTTTAAGAGGGCCAATGAGGCACTCTGCTTGACATGTATGGGCAGTCTATTTCAGAGTATGGGGAACCTCTGGGTCAGGAACCTATCCCTCCAGCATGTTTTGTTCATTGTGATGACAAGGTTTAGATCCCTGGAGCGTGTGGCTCTGAGGGATTGGGATTTCTTTAAGTGGAGCATGTCCAGCAGCTCAGGGGTTGACATGGCCTTGTATGTTAAGCGAGATCGCCTCTTGAGTAGATGATATGCCACAGAGTATAGCTGAAGTTGTTTTAGACAGTCAGCATAGGGCATCTGCTTTAGGCCTGTGATTCTTTTAGTGAGGTATTTCTACGGCCTTTACAGCTGATGCAGATGTCTTGAGGTACATACCAAGCTGGGTATTGTACTCTATAATGGGTCTAATGAGGGATGAGTACAGTTGGACAGTGACCTCCTTTTTTCTGGATGAAAAGCCCTTAGTGATGAGGTGTGCCACATAGAAGGATTTCCTGACTGTTGTGGCAATGTGGTTATCGAAGGTGAGACTACTGTCCACCTGTGTCCCCAAGTATCTCATCACACTTTGTGTTTAGTGTACTCCCACCTATGTGATAATTCATGGGTGCATGTTTTTTTCCCAAAGGGGATAACTATACATTTCTAGGCATTAAGCTTGAGCCCATGGCTCTGACACCAAGCATCTGTTTCTGTAAGGACCCTTTGTAGAATATCCACATTATTTGGGGATTCAGTAATGGCTCCCAGTTTGCAGTCATCTGCGAACTTTGTTAGCCAGAGTCCCTTAGTGTTGGCCTGTACTTCAGAGAAGTAGATGCCAAACAAGAGCGGTCCCAGGACTGAACCCTGAGGTGCTCCACTGGTCACTTTTCTGGAGTTGGATTTGGAGTCTGCTACTTTTACAGTCTGGGTTCTGTCAGTAAGCCGGTTGGCAACCCATCGAGTGACATAGGGATTTATGCCCAGCTTAGTAAGTCTACCTATGATTCCAGAGTGGGGGATGGTGTCGAAGGCCTTGGCGAGGTCCGTGGCCATTTTGGACTCTGTTTGCTTTGGAGGATTTCACTAGTGCTCTTATTTGCTTGTTTAGGTTAAGGAGAGTTTGCTTCCAGTTAGGCACCTGCTTCTTCTTGGAGTTGTATTGCAGATGTCCACCAGACAGGTTTACTCGTCCTTGAAGAGGGTGATTTTGTCCTGTCTGGTATTTCTGATTCCATGCAGCTATGTAAATGCTTATATAGTACTATGGTGTAGGTTTGGACATCTGTGCCAGTTCTTCCAGAGGAGGAGAGGGCTGTGAAGCTGTTTATACCTTCCCTCAGGAGGTTATAATCAGCTTTGGAGAAGTTCTTTTGTTTGACCCTAGTGGGGGGGGGGGGGTCAGGGGAGGTGGCGACTGCTTTGTGGTTGGGTCTTACCAGGGAGGATTTTACTGTACGGATGCTGTAGTGGTTACTCATGTTGGTTAATACCATGTCCAAAATATCTCCTCTTGTGAGGGTGTTGACCAGCTGGTCAAAGGCATTTGCACTGATAAAGTCAAGAAATCTCTGGGCATTTGTGTTTTGGCATATGTAGTTCTTCCAGTCTATGGTTGGATAGTTACCTTAGGACCAGGATAAAGGGTTGAATTTTGATAGATTCGAAGAGGTCCAGATAGGGTGAATGGGCATCTTTGTCAAAGTTGGGGACCTATAGTTAGCTATGATTTGAGTTGGGGTCTGGTCAACAGTTAACTGCACCTGGAGTGTCACTTGTGTGACATACTGTTTGACCAGCATGGAGGTGTGTATGTCTTTAATGTATATTGAAACTCCACCTCCTTTTGCTTTGCTGTTCATGGTTTGGGTTCTGAATGCATGATGGGATGTGTTACCTGGTATGGCTGGGTTGCTCTCCACAGCTTTGAACAAGGTTTCTGTGACTGAACAAATGTCAGCATCTTCCAGGGTTAAGAATGCTTGCAATGAGTGCAGTTTCATGTTTAGACTCCCAAGTGTTTAGCAGCATATCCTTTAATTTGGGTTTTGGTGAAATTTTCATGTTGGTAGTTTTGACCTTATGGCATTGCCTAAAAAAGGCACTATGGGGGAGGTAAGTGAGTTACTGTCCTATGCCTTTTTTTATTCCTCTGTCAAGGTTCATTTATTTGCCATTTCAGCATATCGCCCCATGGGTCATCCTCTTTCAAAGCAGTCACATGTCAGAATACTCTTGAAAGTGGTTTTACATAAGAGGCCACCAAATAAACTGGTGGCCCCTCCTTGGGATCTTAATTTTGTGTTAGAGAAACTAACACTTGCTCCATTTGAACCAGGTAATCTGGCTGACTTGAGGTTCTTAACATGGAAACATTTTTATTGATTGCTCTGACCTTTGCAAGAAGGGTATCTGAGTTTCAGGCCGTTATGGTAAGTCAACCCTACTTCGTTTTCTACAAGGGAAGGTTTTTTGATTTCAAATCCTCTTTTTATGCCTAAAGTTGTATCCAAGTTTACTTTAATCAAGCTAGCCATTTCTACGTTTTCTTTCCTAAACCTAGAAATGAGGGGGATAGGCTACTCTGGACCTTGGATGTCCACACATAACTCTTGGTAATATCAGTTTTTCATTTCTTGTGAGGTTGAGAAGGGACAAAGCAGACTATTTCCAAATGGTTGTCTAAGGCTATTGCCTTTCGTTTTACTCACCATGACAAATCTTTTCCAGGCAGGGTCGAGGCCCACTCTGTAATTACCTTGGCGGCTTTGACTTCTTGAAAAGGTTTGGATTCTAGAAGTGTTGTAGAAGCTGCTAAACTTGGTCCTCTCTACATACTTTTACAAAGCAGTATATGCTGGATTCCTTCTCTAGATCTAGATTGCTTTGCTAGGACCATTCTCCTTGGGCTTCTGGGACCCTTTTCCTTCCACCTCCCAAATATAGTTAGCTGTGATAATCTACCCATATAGCTACGGCTACTGCAGTTGTGATCAATATGAAGAACATAGTACGGTTGTACAAACTGAACTTACCATAACAGTAGATGTTTGAATGAGCAATACTGCAGTAGCCGCTCCATCACACCACCCGCCTTGTTTTTTGGTGTGTATTTTATGCCAGGATGTGGGCTTTTATTTTTTGTTATTCCTAACCTTGCCATTCAGGACTCTGCCTCCCTCTCTCTTCTAGCGGTAAAGCTTTGAAGGTCTTTGCACCCAACCAAACGTGTATTTTAGTTAGCTCTGCTCGAGCTGCGTGACAGTTTGGGCGTGTGGAAGGTGCCATGAAGCTTTGGAAGCTGGTAGGCTGTTTATCCTTGGCAGGATATAACCCATATAGATAAGGGGTCCAATCTGGGCAGTTATGTAGCTAGGGAATCTGTTCCGTACATGGAATCCAATGAAAATGGACAACATTGGATACAAAAGTTATGTACTCGCAGTAACGATAGATCCATGTCATCCTATTTTTGTCTGGTTTAACATCCTTCCCTCCTTCACCTTTCCAAATAGTCACCTTCTTCACCTTGAAGAAATATTGGTACTCTAAAGTTTGCATTAGCAATACTCCATAGTAGGTTGGATCCCTCTGTTCTTCACACGGGACCTCCCTTTTCCCTGTTTTTGTTGTGTGAAACATGCTTAAGTGGAGTTTTGGATACTAGAAACATTCTTATGCTAGGCAAACTCAATCTGAGGTATTTTGAAGATGAAAGGGGAATTATGGGTAGGAGAGGAGTCAGGTCCCTGGATCCAAAGGTTTAAAGGTGCCGTGACTGGTTCAAAGTAGAGTCAGAGTCCCATAATGTCGCTCTTCCCTCTCTAATGTAGATGGCAAGCAGGCTGTGTAGTTCGTTGAGATGCTTTATTACATAGAGGGACATCAGGATGGGAGGCGGAGGTGTGCCCATATTCATTAAGTATATATACACCTCCAGGCTACTTGCGCAGCATAATGCATCCGAGGTTATCCAAGTGCAACTAACTCTGGGCAAAACTGCAGTCCAAATTGTAGCTTACTACACCCACCATGCCCCAGGATTCCCACTCCTCTTTTCTTGATATACTGGAAAATATTAGAGTTCAACTAAGCAACCTAATAATGGGTGATTTCAACTACCCCACCATTAAATGGGAAAACGACTCCTGTACCAACTCCTTCGCTCAACGCTTTCTGGAATTCATAAATTCCAATGCCCTGGATCAACTTATCCACATCCCCACCAGGGGCAACAATATCCTAGACGTAGTCATTACCAACATGAGTGACCGGTGTTCCACACCTGAAATCAGTTCCTCGTTGGTCAGATCCGACCATAAGCTAATCACCCTTGATATCCACATCCCACCCCCACCCCCGATTAAGGAAACCATGGTAAAAAATTTCTCCAGAGCCAACTTCATGCTTCTTAAGACAGAAGTGGAGAACTTCATGACACCCATGCAAATGGTCAATACAGTTACGACTGTTGAATCCTACACAAATGCACTCTATAAGCACTTATATGAGTGCATGGATCGTGCTATCCCAAACCGAACCGAGACACTATCCTTCAAAAAAAGGAAGCCAATCTGGTGGTCCCCTGCCATAAACAAACTCTACAACAGAAGGAAGAAACTGTTGCAAAAGAGAGTAAAATCCCATGAGTGGAGCAGCTCCCTGGTCAGCCTCAGTAAGAAGCTGAGATCCCTTATAAGATCCTCCAAAGCTAGCTACGAAAACAAAATCGCCACTGATTCTAAGGGCAACCACAAAGCATTCTATAGCTATGTCAAGAATCTCAATGGCAACACCCAGATCTGGTCTGAGTTGCAGCACAACAGCGCAAAAATTACAGAACCAACTGATATCGCCAACATTCTGGCAGGTTCAGTGCTGACTTCACCCCCTTCTCACCCTCTAAAGGGCCCATATCTATACAGGAAGAATGCAGAGTCCCTGTAATCACATCTATGCATGTAAAAGCTGCACGGTCTAAAACCAAAAACACAGCATCCATGGGACTGGACAACATCACAGGCTGCGTTTTAGACCAACTTCAGAACGAACTGGCTCGCCACCTAAGCAACCATGTTCAATCATAGTCTCACATCAGGCTTTGTGCCCACTGAAAGGTGCACAGCAGCAGTTATCCCACTCCACAATGGGGGAGCCACCACTGATCCTGGGAACTATCGCCCTATTAGCATGATGAGCCTGGTGTGCAAGGCCATGGAATGTATCATCATGGAACTCGTAAGCAAAGACATTGGTAACCTCCAAACTGTGGACCCCACCCAGTTCGGGTTTGTGAAAGGCAGATCATGCCTTCTGAACCTGATCGACTTCTTTGAGGCAGTCACCAAAGCCGTAGATGAGGGTAAGGTGGTTCACACCGCCTATCTTGACCTCGCCAAGGCTTTCGATACCATCCCCCATTCTGGAATTATAGCTAAACTCACTAAACTAGGTATAAATCCCTACGTCACAAGATGGGATGCCAACTGGCTCACTGACGGAACCCACATTGTAAACGTTGCAGACTCCAAGTCTGACTTCAAACCAGTGACAAGTGGAGTACCACAGGGTTCAGTCCTGGGACCTCTCTGGGAGCCATAGTAGAGTCCCCAGATGACTTAGACATCCTACAGAAGGGACTTACTGAGACAGATGCCTGGTGTCAGAGGCATGGCCTCAAGCTCAATGCCAAAAAGTGCATTGTCATCTCCTTTGGTAAAAACTCTGTACCCATGAACTACCACAATAACGGCAGTCTACTTAATGCTGAATGTGTGATGAGACCTTTGGACCCAAGTGGACAGTAGTCTCTCCTTTGATAATCACATTGCCACAGTAGTCAGGAAATACTTCTGTGTGGTACACCTCATCACAAAGGGTTCTCATCCAGGAAAAAAGAGGTCATTGTTTGCCGGCACTAATTAGACCCATTTATAGAGTAAAACGCCCATTTTGGAATGTACCTCACAAGACATCTGCAGTAGCTGGAAAGGCCACAGAAGTACCTCACAAAGAGGATTACTGGCCTCAAACAGATGCCCTACACTAATGGTCTCAAAAAAAACTCCAGCTTTACTCTGTAGCATATCGCCTACTCCGAGGAGATCTCTGCCTAACATATAAAGGTATGTTAAACCCAGAGCTGTGTGACACACGCTACACCTTAAGAAATCCCAATCCCTCCGAGCTGCACGCTCTAGGGACCTAAACCTTGTCACCACAATAAACAGGACATGCTGGATGAATAGATTCCCTGTCCCAGAGACTTCCTATACTCTGGAACAAGTTACCCATCTATGTCGAGCAGCGTTCCTCATTAACATGTAATCGATTACTTGGTCTGGAGATGCCACTGGATCTGTTAACATAGCAATCTGGACTGAATTTAGCAACCGGGACAGTCTTCGGTGAACAGCTTGTATCAGGAACATCTGGATTTGTCATGGGAATGTTCTCTGGAGCTAGAACACTGGACATCTCCCTCTGAGATGGTCTTTCTCACAGGCTATGTGCTGTGGTATGGGCTTGGACACTGGCATCAAATGTTTGATTCTGCCTGAGCTTTGCTTCTTGTGATTCCACAATGATCTCTGCTCTGGGAAATAGTCTTCAGGACGCCAATCCAATCATAACCTTTGGACGTTTGCATCCTTACCACTTCTTGTAATGGATCGAGTGGTTTGCTGGTCTTATTGTAGTAGGATTTCTGAGTTAAATGCTTCTTCAACGGATTGGTTTTCATTGACCTGTTCTTGACGCATGGAACAGAACCAGCAATTGACTACTCATTGATAACATAGTTATGGTTTGTCTTGACAGAAGTCTCTGGGCGGGTGAACCAAGATGTTTATCATGAAGAATGAGATTGAAGAGATTCAGGAAAACATCACTATTGTCTCATTTGGCCTTCTCTAGTAATTGTTTTGCACTTCGAACTGCATGTTCTGCTAAACCATTTGACTGTGGATACTCTGGGCTACTCGTGACAGGAGTCAAGTCCTAGTCTTCAACAAATATTTTGAACTGTTGGCTTGTAAACTGCGTGCCATTGTCAGAAATATCTTTGAGCTGACTACGATGGACTGCAAAATGACTGCATCATTTTAGTAATGACAGTATTGGATGCTAGGTTAGGAAGAAGGTCAATCTTGAATTAATTAGAATAAGAGTCTACTAACACCAAATAATGTTGACCATTCCATTCAAGAATAAGAGTCTACTAACACCAAATAATGTTGACCATTCCATTCAAAAATACCAGAAGTTCAGGAATCTGGTTCAGCTAAAGTGGTTCTTTCTGTTGATGTGGCTTAATGCTGTTACACAGAGAACATGATGAAAGTACTCTCTCAATATCATGTGACACAGAAGGCCAGAGTACTAGTCCTCTTGCCCTTCTTTTGGTAGAGTCTGCTGCTGGGTGACCGTGTTGCAAGGTAGTAATGTACAATGTACTCTTGTTCAAGGACTTTGGAACAGTCGCTTTTGGACTTTTCAGAACAATACCATTGTCAGACAAAACGTCAAGTCTGTATGGAAAATAAGGTCGTACTATGTGGGGTAAACTAGATTGCTTTGACAGCCGTCCTTGATTGATAAAGTGGTTTAGCCTCTGTAAAACTGGATCTGTGGCTGTGTGATCTCTCTGCTGGCCTGATAACTGGACTGACATTTGGGTCCAACTTCATGGAGTACAGAACTGGACACTTCCCTAGTTTTGTCTTTGAAAAGATCAGCATAGGTTCATAGATTCATAGGTGTTTGCTAGGTTAATGGCCCTGGGGCCTTTACAAGCCTAGCACATAGACATTCCCTGGCATTGTGCTGCCCGTCGTGAGTTCCCTGTACCTCTCTCAAGTAGAGCCACCGGATTGATCCCCAGGGTGAACTTTCTATTTCCCATCCACTCATCAAGATTTCTCTTGAAGAGGGCTAGTGAGGTGCTCTGCTTGACATGTATGGGAAGTCTGTTCCAGAGCATGTGTAGTCTCTGTTATGAACCTGTCCCTCCCAGTATGTTCTGTTGATTGTGGTAATGAGGTTGTAGAGGGAATGGGATTTCTTTAGATGTAGCATTTCTAACAGAGCTGGGTCAGACATGGCTTTGTAAGTCAAGCGGAGATTGCCTTTTGGTAGATGATATGAGACAGAGAATAGCTGGAGTATTTTTTGAGTCTGTCCATGTAGGACATGTGTTTAAGACCTGGGATCCTCTTCATGAGGTACTTTTGTGCTCTCTCCAGCTGTTGCGGGTGTCTAGTGAGGTACATGCCAAATGGGGCATTATACTCTATGATTGGTCTAATGAGGGAAGTGTAGAGAGAAATGATGACGTCTTTCTTCCTGAATGCAAAATCCTTGGTAATGAGATGTGCCACATAGAAGGACTTTCTGACCACAGTGGCAATGTGGTGGTTGAAGGAGAGGTTGCTGTCAACCTGTGTCCCCAGATCTCCTATAATGGGTTCATTGGGCTCCCATTGATGTGGTAATTGGTGGGAACGGAGTTTTTCCCAAAGGAGTTGCTTGCAGTCGTCTGCGAATTTGGTCAGCCAGAGTCTCTCTGTGTTGGCCTGGATTTCTGAGAAATAGATGCCAAACAGGAGAGGACCCAGGACCGAGCCCTGTGGGACTCCACTAGTAACTGGTCGGCAGTCTGACTTGGAGTCCGCTATTTTCACACTATGAGTTCTATCTGTGAGCCAATTTGTAACCCACCTAACGATATAGGAGTTGTTGCCTAGTTTACTGAGTTTATCAATAATTCATGAGTGAGGAATGGTATCGAAGGCCTTGGCCAGATCGAGGTAGGCCATATGGACTGCATTACCTTCATCCACCGCTCTGATGACAGACTCTAAAGTCATCAACCTGGTTGAGCAGGCATGATCTGCCTTTCACAAAACCAAATTGCATGGGATCTATAGTTTGGAGATTCCCTATATTCTTGTTAAGTAGGTCCATGATGATGCACTCCATAGCCTTACATGTCAGACTAATGGGGCGATAAGTTCCAGGGTCTGTAGTCACTCCTCCTTTATGGAGAGGGATGACTAGCAGTGTGCCATTTGGTAGGGGCAAATCCTGAGGTGAGGCTGAGAGTGAACAGAGCACACAGATGTGGTGCCAGTTCACTTTATAATTTACAGAGAACACAGCCAGGGACATTGTTGGGTCCTATGGAAGCTGTATTCTTGGCATTAGACAATGCAGATTTAACCTGTGCTGCAGTAATGCTGGGTGCCTGGCATTCTTCCTGTATTGAGATTGGTCCTTTTGGGGGGGATAAAGTTGGCACTGAATCTTGTCAGCCAGTATGTTGGCAATATCTATTGGCTCAGTATAGGAGGTACCTTTGTGCAGTAACTCAGAGCAAATCGTCATGGAGATTCTTGATATAACTATAGAGGGATTTGTGGTTTTTAGTTTCTGCCGCAATTCTGGCTTCATAGCTGGCTCTGGAGGTTTTGATGAGGGATCTCAAGTTTTTGTTGAGGCTAATAAGGGAATTTTTCTAGTCTTGGAGCTTCACCTTTTTCTGCAACAGTTTCTTCCTTCTGTTGTAGAGTTTATTAATGGCTAGGGACCACCAAGACTGGCTTCCTTTTTTTGGAGGAGAACATCTTGGTTCTTTTGGGTATGGCTAGTTCCTTGCATTTATGTACGTGTTCGTACAGTACATTGGTATATGATTCGGCAGTCCTGCATCTATTTTTCATTGGCATGGGTGCTGTGAAGTTAGCCACCTCTGTTTTTTAGGAGTCCAAAGTCAGCTTTGGAGAAGTTTTTCATGGTGGATACCTTTGCGGGGGGTGTGGCTGAGATGTGGATTTCCATGGTGATTAGTTTGTGGTCGTATCTAATCAGGAAGGACTTGACTATAGGTAGAAAATATACTGGGCAAAGTTAGAGTAGTGGTCTTTTAAGCTAACATGATGGACTTCCTTATTAAATGAAAGCAGTCCCATTTTCAAACAGTCTCTGAGCCCTAATAATGACTGGATGTACCTCTTGACAACATAGAATAACAAGCTGTAACATCTCCCAGCAGAGTAACATGAAAGGACTACTGAGCCTTCAATCTGAATTTCGTCACTACCATAAGCAGCAAGCTTTGCACACCTTGGCAAATCAAGTCTTTCACCGTGATGCACACTTGCAAATGTTTCTGCAGGCATGACATTGCACTTGGAACCTGTGTCAACTTTGAGCTGCATCAGTTTTCCATTTATCCAAACAGTACAAAATACTTAATTATTTGCCCTTAAATCTACTGCATTAATTGTTTCACACCATCAACATAAAGTGTAGGGTTGCAGCTTTCTTAATTGATCAACTTGTTTCTTAAAATGTTCCCTCTTAAATAAAAGAATGCGGGCCTTTTAATTTCCAAAGCCTTTTGAAATAATTCCATTTATTGCATTTATAGCATTGCTGACCAAAAGCTAAACATTTTTTTCCTTTTTAGATTCATGATTTCCACCACAATTACAACAGCTAGCAGTGAGACTGGGTGTGAGCCCATGCTTTGACTTTGCTGACTCACTCTTATGCTTCACTGAGACTGTGCGAACTCTGGAACTTGCTGGAATGCTCTGGGGTTTACCAGTGGGTGCTGCAGGGGTTACAGCTGCTGCCATGTGCTTGGGCCTGTTTCTTTTAACTATGTGCTGTATACTATCAACATGAGCACTAGAAGTTACTGGAAGCATGCATCTCTCATTTGTAAGCATATTTGTGTGTTTTTCTCTGAGCTTATATACGTGTGAAAAATCTCACTGTCATGAAGCAAAATCTTTCTCACAGCATCATCCTTAATACTACACACGTCTGTCTTTTATCAACTCATCCCTTAAATCACCAAATCTGCACGTTTTAGCCTTATTCCTCAAATAAGTTATATATGCTGCAAAAGCTTCATCAGGCTTTTGATCCCTTGTATAAAATAAGTGCCTTTCTATTCTAACATTTGTCTGGGGGTTACACATTTCTCTAAATTTATGTTTTAAGCACTTTGGGTCCTCCCTTGACTCAGCTGGTACAACAATATGACTGTTTTCCCCCACTCCTGCAAAGACAGCAGGTACATACACAAATGAACTTTCCCTTTCAGTGGCTTCTGACCCAGTTAAATTAAGTAGAATTATACCTTTATACTGTCATCTTCATCAGAAAATGCAGCCTGTGTGAAAATGTTAGTCTTGCTCACACTCCAGTTCTCTGCAATAGTATTGTCAAACACAAGTGCACTGGGTTTTCGAAATCCGTCTGCCATGCCCACAAAGTATGCAGAAATGCACTGAAAATATAGCCCTTGTAATTATATACGAACAAACTGTTCTGTGGGCTTATAATAACATTCACATGCACAATAAACTCTTCAAAATACTGTACTTTGTGAAATATGCTCTGAAATTGCTGTATTTTGTGAAATAACTTTACTGCAGTACTGCACAAACATGCAAACACTTTATACACTTCTGATAACTGTGATATCTTTAATATGAAAAATACGTGCGTAGCAAAAAAATGCAGTTTCTCCTTATTTTATTAGTTTTATGTAATTTGGACTTTATTTCAAATATTTTCCATAGTAATTTGAATATTTTTATCAACATCGGACATATCTGAATATTGTTTAGAGTGTTCTGTATGCTTCGTTTCATATTTTCCAAATAAGAAATTATTTGAGCAAGTTTTAATATGTGAAATTCGTTTCTGATCTGTTTTGTGAATTATACGTGCACTAGGGATGATCCACTTCTCTATATTCCTCTAATACCAACCGGGCGTGTCTCGGGCTTAAATTGGAGAAACTGGAGCTCTTTCTGGGGACAAGTTGTTTGGCCATGCCTCTTGTGACACCATGTCCTTCCAGACATCCTGCTTCTGACTCCATGTTGCTCATCCCTCTCTAACATAGATGACAAGCAGGTGGGGTAGTTTTAGTTGCTTTATTACATAGAAACATATCGGGGTGGATAGCAGCATCACAAAATATAAACAGACTGATTAACAGACATACCTTACAAGCATACATGCTTACATCTCAACAGTTTACTATAAAATGACAGGCTCGCATGTGTTCAGTATTTAAACACTTGTGAAAGCCCTTAGATAGCTTCTTAAAGGTACGTACATACATATTGATCTACACATACATTTAACCAGACGAAAATAGGGCTACACAGATTTATTTATTTTTTATGTTTACATTTGTTAACCAGGTTAGTCAGACTAGGCTCAGAGAGCCCTTTTTCAGCAGAGACATGAGGAGAAAAGCTCAAGGAAAGTAGTAAAAGAAAAAAAACCTTAACAATTCAAGTTGTAAGATACTTAACCATACAAAAACAGAAAAAGAGGAATGTACAACAGGAATATTTACAAGGCAAGACTACAGTGTTTTGAGAATGCAGTAGCAATATGTTTGAGAAATTTGGTTAGCATTAAGTTATATACAAGGAAATCTAGCAGTGCCTTAAAATAAAAAATATTTTCTAATGTGTAATATACAAGTCACTATAACATGATGTAGTACATCAAAATGCTTTTAATATTGTATGTATTATAATATGCAGAGGTAACCGAGAGTAATATGTGTAGACAGTTTAGATGGGAAATACCAGGCAGATATGTTAATTGAGAGAAGACGAAAAATTCATTAGGTTATTTCCTGACGAGTATAGATCCCATGCATGTTGGAAATGAATTTTTAGTTGCTTTTTGAATTCACCACTTTCGGTAGTAGAGAGAAGGGACTGACATGCCCGTGCCCTGGCCCAGCAATCAAGGAGCCTCAATCCTCACCACTAACACCACTGAGGGGTGTCTCGTATAGGAGGAATGGATAACAAATGCACACAGTGAAGTGCAATTTCCCTAAGAGCAGACTGAGATCACAGTCAGTCAGGGGTTGGTCGCTCCCTCTCCAGGTCCCCAATAAGACTCCCCACTGGCACAGCTTTAGGTTCCATATCTCAGCCTAGTGGGCAAGCTAAAACCTCCAGTACCCTCTCTGTCCAGCCAGTGCTTCGTGTCCCTGCCCAAGTAGCTGACACACACACATACACAGACAGACACACACACCTTTGAGAAGAGTTTATACAACCACAGACACTCCTGGGGAAGGCTGGCACAGGTTATCCAGCTGTGCCCCCTTTTTCCCCAGACTGTATGGTAGTATCAGCTACCACCACCCACTAATATTTATCAGCTACTCAAAGGCCCTTAAAAGGGTGTCCAATTATTACTGCGCAATATTATTATCTAACTGGTAGGTGTGATTAAACAGTCAAGGCTTATTAGAGCGACTTGGTACAGGATCACTATATACATGCAATGTACTCTAGACCTTAAATTATCTCTACACAAAATGGCCACAGTTAAGAGTTTAAAAATATTTAATAAATAATTAAAAACATAAGACAGTACTTATTACACAGTGCTAGTCAAGAGTTCAGAGATCACAGAGAAGTACTTAAAATAATTCAGTAGTACAGTTCTGACATCACAGAAAAACAGTCTAATTTTTCTAGTTTCTAGCTATTTTTAAGAGAAAACAAAAGTCTAAGATAAACTTACATATAGAGCAAAGGCAGAGTGTTGAGTAGTTGGATGGTCAAGACAAAAATGCTTAATGCTCTCTGATTCTCTGTTTTTAAAATCACATTCCTGATCCTGATTCACATTACATCATTCTTCACACTTCCCTGGGTTCCCAGGTTAACAGAAACTACATTTACATTCTTTAGTAAACTCACACCAGGTCAGGATGCAAAGCCATAAAGGACATTTATGCATGCAAATTCTGGCCATTAACTCGGGCTTTAAAACAATAGCAAGAATTCCTTCACCTAGACAGGCTGGAGCCAACTTTAAAGATCAAAGGCAGTCACAAAATGTTTGATTCTGCTTCCTTACAGCAGAATGCACTGTTAAATTTTTTTCAGTTCCACACGTAACACTTTTTTTTCCCCATTTAAGACAGCAAGCCTGTGGCTTACATTTGTTTGTTTGTGTCTTTTGGCTTTTCCCGGTTAGGGGTCGCCACAGCGGAACTCCGGTCCGCTAATGATTGGTAGTTGATTTTATGTGCCGAGTTACCAGCCCTGACGCACAACCTTCAACGAAGGTATGCCCATTCACGCATGTCTCCATGCAGGAGGCGCTCTAGCTGAGAATAGAACCGGACAGCATCTTACTGTGAGGCGACAATACTACCGCAGCACCACCACCGCAGTAAGCCTGTGGTGGCTTACATTAATATTTGCAAATGACAGAATTATCTATAAAATTTTATCTGGCTAGGCTTGACAGCCTTCACATTTCTCCTCCCTGGGGAACTCAAGGTAGTTCAAGTGACCCTTGAGAAACGCTGCTTGAGAGGGTTAAGTCTATCTGAGTATACCTTACCCAATTCCCTGTCATGAGAGCCCATCTATATTGGCATTGCTAATCCCACTGTGGTGCTGCACAGACATATATGCTTGCAACCCCAGGCTTCATCTTAGCAACTTGGCATTTTGCTGGCTGGCTCTGGTTAACCAGGTTAGGGGGTTGTGATCTGTCATAAGTGAATTTCCTTCCAAACAGTAAAGGCTGAAGTTTCTGCAGTGCCCACACTATGGTTAGACATTCCTTTTCTACAGCTGCATAGCATTCCTCCCTGGGTTGGAGCCTATGACTGAGATAAACCAGTGGGTGCTCTTCCCCCTCTGAAGAAATCTGGCTAAGTACAGCCCCCACCCCATGGTTTGAAGCATCCACTTGCATAACAAATTCTTTGTAATCTGGACTGGCTAATACAGGGGGTCCTCCCAAAGCTTCTTTATGCTTCTGGAATACCTGCTCACATGCTGGGGTCCACAATCTTATCTGGCCTGCTCTTCCTTGCCAGGACTGTGAGGGGAGCAGCTATGGTAATATAACTGGGGACAAACTTTCTGTAGTACCCTGCTGTCCCTAAAAATGCCCTCACCTGTTTTTTAGTAACCGTTGCAGGCCATGCACGAATGGCTTCCACTTTGGCAGGTTCTGGCCTTAACTTACCACTCCCCACTCTGTCCTATATAGGAGACCTCTGCCATACCCACTTGACATTTGCTCGGCTTAATGGTCAACCCTGCCCTCTGTAGTCTGCCCAGCACCTCCCTGACTTGCTGAAGGTGCTCTGGCCAGGAATGGCTGTAGATGGCAATGTCATCTAGGTAAGCAAGGGCAAACCCTCCTGCTAAGCTCTGATCGACCAGCCTCTGGAAAATTCTGGGGCATTCTTCATCCCAAAGGGCATATTTGTGACCTCATACAAGCCAAAGGAGTCACAAAGGCTGACTTCTCTCTAGCACTGGGAGTTAAGGGCACCTGCCAGTAACCCTTGGAAAGATCAATGGTTGGTAAGATACTTAGTCTCACCCAGCTGCTCTAGGGCCTCATTTGTCCTAGGCATGGGGTAAGCATCTGACTCTGTGTGACTATTTAATTTCCTGTAGTCCACACAGAACCTGGTACTGCCATCTTTCTTTGGCAACAGCACCACTGGGGAAGCCCAGGGACTGTTGGACTCTTGAGTCACCCATTGTTCCAACATTTCCTGTACCTCCTCTCTCGGAGTCTGACTCTCTCAGGCACTCTATAAGGGGCCTGCCTAATGGGCCTTTTGGGTCCTGTATCCACCTGGTGCTGCCCCATGTGGGTGTACCCTGGTTTCCCAGTGAACATGTCCCCAAATTCCTGCAACACTGCTATGATTTCTCGAGCCTGGGTTGGAGATAGCTGCTGGGACATTGCTTACCCCTTCCACTGAGGTATCAGCCCGAGCCTCACTGAGATTATCAGTCCCCAGATCTCCCTCAGACTCCTCCTGCAATCCATTTTAATTATCAGCACAAGGGTCTCCCTATCATGGTAAGGTTTCGTTATGTTAACATGGTGCAGTTTGTGCCCCTGCCTTCTGCCTAGCAGTTCCACCATGTAGTTATTTACCTTTCTTTACCACCTTGTAGGGTCCCTCCCAAGCTACTTGCAGCTTGTTGTGCCTGACAGGAATGAGAACCATTACATGCTGCTTCACAGCATACTCTAGCTCGAGCATTTCTCATACCGCACCCTTTTCTGTTGGGCTTCTGCCAGGTTCTCCTGGGCCAAGCCCATGAGTTCCCTGAGCCTTGTCCTGAGGTTCAGGACGTTTGCCACAACAAACTCCTTGTGGGACTCTCGCACTCGCCTTCTCACGCATCTCAAATTAAATCTAGAGGTCCCCTCACCCTATGCCCATACAACAACTCAAAGGGTGAAAAACCTGTGGAAACCTGGGGAACCTCTTTGTAAAGCAAACAGATGGGGTAAATATTTGTCCCACTCCCTCTTAAACCGATCTGCAAATGCCTGTAGCATGAACTTGATTGCAGAGTTTAACCTCTCAACAAGACCATTAGTCTGGGGATGGTCTTCATGTGCTTCACCCCACAGGACTTCCACAGACAAGCCAGCAGGTCTGTCATGAAATTGGCACCTCTGTCGGTCAGTATTTCTTTTGGGAAATCTACCCTGCTGAAAATCTCGTAACAAAGCATTTGCCACCTTCTCTGCCTCAATGGAGGACAAAGCCACTGCCTCAGGGTATCGTGTAGCATAATCCACTACCACTAGGATATACTTTTTTCCCTCTGTAACCTGGGGTACTCAGAGGACCCACAATATCCATAGTTACCGTCTGAAATGGCTCCTCAATCACAGGTAAAGGCATCAAAGGAGCTTTTACCTTGTTTCCTGCCTTGCCTACCTTTTGGCACTGCTTACAGGTCCTGCAGTACCCTGTTACATCTCTGGAAATTACAGGTCAGTAGAAGTTCTGCCTAATGCGCCTCTTTGTAGTTTTATGCCCATATGAACTGCAAAGGGAATATCATGGGCTATGGCTAGAAGTCCCAGATGGTAGGTTCTAGCACTACCAACTGTGGTACTCTCACCTTCTAGCCGTCCCTCAGGGGTCCACACTCTGTATAGTAACCCTTTGTCCCAGTATACAGATTCCCCCTTTCCTTGAGAATCAGGTGCCTCCCTAGCTACCTGCCACAGGCCTTGCAATGTAGGGTCTGAGAGCTGTGCCTGTCTCGACTCTGTCTTTGTAACCCTTCCCAGCTCCTCTTCCACAGGAAGTTTTAGCATCCTCTGACAGTGGTGCCTCACTGTCAGCCTGAGTACTACTACTCACCACTATTTTTGCAGTCACTCTGTCCAAGGGACTATCAGTACCCACAAGCAGCTGTGGCTCACCTTAAGTCTCACTGCTATCCGGGTAGCTCCCTCCCTGAAATAACCACCTCACCAGTCCTCGCTGCAAGTATGCAGTCTGTTTGGGTCTCCCCAGGCTACCAGACCCACATGCTTGTCTCCTAGCCTGACTGCGTGTAACTGCGCAAACACATGGTACTGCCTCATCCAAATCCTTCCCTATCAGGACATCTGTAGGATGGTACTTTGGAACCCTTGTTGTCTCAAGACAACCTACTATTGGCATTTTGTTTTTCCCATTTAGTGGCTGCCTCACCTTATGTACCCCACCTTGTCTCTGTGGACACCTGTATGCCACATGGCCCCACTGGTTGCATTCAAAACATTTAACCCTACCTCCTGGATGTGTACCTGGACTAGTGGCTTCCCTTGCTACTGGCAGATTCTGTTGGGGCAGTCTGTGCTGCCCACCATGGGTTTGTTTAGACCCATGAGCAGTACTGGGGGTCCCCTTCCTGTGCAGGGCTGCCCTGCTTGCCAGGTATAGTTCTCCCTTCTTCCCCAACTCATCTGAAGTAGCACATTGCCTGAAGACTCGTGGATCTGGTTAGCTGATAGACAAAGTGCTAAGGGCGTGTTCCCTCACCAAAAAGTCTGCCAGCCCTTCAAAAGTGGTGACCTGACATCCACTCACCCACCTATGGAAATAAGTGCTCAGTTCAACAACATATTCACACACACTTTCATCTGCCTTGCGACTATGCTCACGAAACTTTTTCCTATACGTTTCAGGTGTTAGCTTAAACAATTCTAACAAGTGATTTTTAACAGCAGTGTAATCAAAACATGCAACGTCAGACATTTTTGAAAAAACAGTTACAGCTTTACCATGGAGTAAGGGGGTTAGGAACCATACCCAGAGTCTGGTCAACACCATACTGTTTGCATACCCTCTCAAACATATGAATGAAACTATCAAAATTATCCCCCTCTTTAAACTGCGGAAGAAATGTACTGACCTTTTGTGCTTCTGGGGTCCAGTTACTCCCTTCCCCATTACCTCCATGACTCTGGCGAAGAGTCAGCATTTCCCTCTTATGCTTCCTCTGCCGCTCCTTTTCCTCGGCTTCTATCTCCAAATGCCTAGCCTTCAACTCGAGTGTCTTTAGCTCCAGATGGATTTTTAAGTCTTCTCCAGAAAGGTTGAGCTGTCCATTCTCCGAGGGTATTATATCTCCACTGCCAGTCTGATTGTCCTCCTGGTTGCCGTTTTCTGATGCAGCTGTAACCAAGGCTGCAATCAGGTCTGCCTTAGTCAGGTTTCCATGCACCAGTCCCCTAGCCTGGCACATCTCTGCCAGATGGCTCCTTGTCAGCTTTCCATACTGCTCTGCCGACGTGCTGCCTGCTCACCCTGACTAACTAAACTAACAAAAGAAATAAAACAATTGTTGCCTGAACTCTTGAGTATTCACTGCATGGCTAATTTTAGAGTACAAAACACCTTCAAAGCTCACTGTACACAAGCTACAGGAATTCACTCTACCCACACCACTACAAGCCAATTAGTATTTGCCAACCAGTTAATATGTGGTGTGGATATCCCACCACTGCCAAACAATTAATATGTGACGTTCGTGCCCTGGTCCAGCAATCAAGGAGCCTCAATTCTCTCCACTAACACCAGTGAGAGGCGTCTCATATGAGAGGAAAGGATAACAAATGCACACAGTCAAGTGCAATTTCCCTTAAGAGCAGACAGAGATCGCAGTCAGTCAGGGGCTGGTCGCTCCCTTGTTCTGCAGGTCCTCAATAAGACTCCCAACTGGCACAACTATAGGGTACAGATCTCAGCCTAGTGGGCAAGCTAAAACTTCCAGTGCACTCTGTCCAACCAGTGCTTCGTGTCCCTGCCCAAGTAGCTGACAAACACACACACACACACCTTTGAGAAGAGTTTATGCAACCACACAGACACTCCTGGGGAAGGCTGGCATAGGTTCTCCAGCTGTGCCACTTTTTCCCAGACTATACGGTAGTATCAACTGCCACCACCCACGAATATTTATCGGCTACTTAAAGGCCCTTAATAGGGTGTCCAGTTATTACTGTGTAATATTATTATCCAACTGGTAAGTGTGACTAAACAGTCAAGGCTTATTGGTGACTTGGTACAGGATCACTATATACATGCAATGTACTCTAGAACTTAAATTGTCTCTACACAAAACAGCCACAGTTAAAAGGGTTTAAAATATTTAATAAATAATTAAAAACACAAGACAATACTTTTTACTACACAGTGCTAGTCACACTTAACAGGGCACTCTGCTGTAAGGAAGCTAAGTCAAACATTTATGCATGCAAATTCTGGCCATTAACTCTGACCTTAAAACAATAGCAAGAATTCTTTCACCTAGACAGGCCGGAGCCAACTTTAAAGATCAAAGACGGTCAAAATGTTTGACTTAGCTTCCTTACAGCAGAGTGCCCTGTTACATTTTTTCAGTTCCACACATAACACTATTTTTCCCATTTAAGACCACAAGCCTGTGGCTTACATTGTTGTGTCTTTCGTCTTTTCCCGGTTAGGGGTTGCCACAGCGGAACTCCGGTCTGCTAATGATTGGCAGTAGATTTTTACGTGCTGAGTTGCCAGCTCTGATGCACAACCTTCAACGAAGGTAAGCCCATTCACGCATGTCTCCACACAGAAGACGCTCTAGGTGAGAATCGGCCTGTGGCTTACATTAATATTTACAAATGACAGAATTATCTATAAAATTTTATCTGGCTAGGCTGGCAGCCTTCAAAGGGACAATGGGAGTTTGTTCCAGGAGTATGCAATTGAATGACTGTAAAGTATTTTTCCAATATTTTTGTTTGAATAGGTCACCTAAAGTAGGTTTTGTTGTGTGCTTCTGAGGTCACAATTGGTTGTGTAGGTTGTAAGTATGGATGTCAGGGCAGGGCAGAAATTGTGGATAGCTATTGAGAGGGGGGAGAGAGAGATCTGTTATGGTGAGAATGCAACTTTCATTGTATGTACATGTTCAGCATATGCCAGCACATTAAGTGATTTTGCTTCTGTTCTACCTCTTGCCAGTTTCCATATCAGAGAAAGAGAGGACCCTAAGGCCCATCACATTGCAGTGTTAGAGGCTTAGCCTGCCTGATAAAACTAACAGAGGCCGTTGTATAGTACCTCCGAAGGCAGGTCAGGAATCCTTCCACTTGAGTCCTGCAGCCTGCACATAGACCCTGCTGTTTTTGGTTGAACTGTTAATCTAGTAATGTTTCCCTGATTTCTTTTAGGATGAGCATTGGATTAGTGACCTAGTACCTTACACACACTTCCTAGAGCTGTTGCTTCCTTTTCCTTCCTTGCAGTTACTCAGATTGCCTGTTTTTTTCCTCTGAATTTCTGTCTGTTGTCTGCCATCCATCAGCTCCCCATCTCTCAACATCATCCAAATATCTGTTAAGGATGTCTGTTTGCCCTAGCCTTCATTACTGTTGAGGCATGCTTTGGACGTTTGTGGACCTCTGACATAACATGTCTGTGATCCCTTTGCAGTCCTTGGTTGTTAAAGTACATTAAATTTCTTGATGAGCAGACATCCTTGACCCTTTATGGTACTTCTGTCCATTCATCTGCCGCTAAGTGTTAGGCTGTGCCCTGGGCCGGGATGCTTACCTCACCCCAGGATAGGTGAACCATCAGCAGCCACTCCCTTTCATTCTGCCAGCTGGCTTTGTTGTTAGCTAGGCCACTAAATGAAACTGGGTCATGTGGGTTGCAGTCAGCTTTTATCAGTGTGCACTGCAGAGTTGTCTGTACCCGTACTGTTGCTTTTAACAGGGCGTCAGACTTGCAGAAGGACACACTTCCTTTAAGACAGTGGACTGATCTCATTCCACTTCTCTTTTTTTTTTAGCCATTCACATGCATTATCCCTGTTGCATAACTTTTGACATCAGCAGAAATGCAGACCTTTTCTTCCAGAGCTTCTGCAGTGTCATTTGTGAAGATGCTGGGAAAGGACTGGCCCCAATAGTATCCCCTTGGGCCATTCCACTTGTAGTCATCCTTTTGCCTCAGTGGACTCCACTTCTTGTGACAGTTTGTCAGTGATGGCGAACCTATGACGTGCGCGTCAAAGGTGACACGCCACAACATTTTCAGTGACACACCAGTGTTCACCAACACCCGCGTTACCAAAGAAACTGAATTAAAAGTACAAGAAATGTGTGACCCTGTACTTTTCTATTAAAACTCTGCAACAAAAGTTATTAATTGATGTTAATCAAATCATATGCAGTGTGTTCCGTATTTTTTTTTCAATTCAAAATTACTATTAAAAGTAGGGTAATTTTTTAGTACACTATTTTAAGCGCAATTAGCAGTGCACATATTTTCTCTATTGTAAGTCACTGATTTTTCTTTTATAATACATAACAGCACACATGACTGGACTGTATTTTTTTAAATAAATTAATACGTAAAGAATTGTTACTCTTTTTTGTTAGCGGGGGGGGGGGGGGGTGACACGCCAGCAAAGTTAAGATAGGCATTTACCAAATTTTTGACATACCAAGCCCAAAAGGTTCACCATCACTGGTTATATCCTATCATTTAGTCATTGTTTTATTCTACAAATTCCACTTAGTTTAGTTCTATCAAATACAAGCATATTCGTACTTAGCAGTCTCCTTAACCACTTTTATTTCCATAAATTTACCTTCATTTTTGAAATAACTTGTAATTTTTTTTTTATGTGAAATGCTGGCAGCACATCAGCTGGTATTTAGCCAGTAGTAATTTCATTCTAGTTTTGAAGTTTTTTTTTTTTTTTCAGAGGCCACTGTGGAGCTGTCTTTGGATAATTCAGAAAATGACAGAAAGAAAGATTCTGCGAAACCGTCTGTGTCTGCATCTTCAGTTGCAACATCAGCAAATTTATTTCCACAGAAGCAAACTGTGAAGGACTATGAAGAGGTAGGAACTGCAGGTTTGTCTGTTGTAGAATACGGTTGTCGTATTTGGTTATGTTGGTGCACAGTTGTGCAGGTCTCAGTAATGGGTGGCAATCTGAGGTTAATTAATGCACATGTTGAATTATTTAATAACCACATTGAATCTTCAAGTGGCAGCTGCTTTAAAAAGTTTTGCACAGAATTATGACTTCTGTCAGGAGGTTTTCATTATTTGGTTTCTGGAAGTGAAGTACTTTGGAGATGTGCAGATTTGTATGTCTGACAGACTCTGGAGCTGTCCTACACACCTCAGAGATCACCAGTCTCATACAGTTTGGAATAATTTTACATTCTACCCATATACTTGGCTAAATGAATTTTAGAAGATGAATTTGACTTGCACATTAGTCTTTTTAGTCATATATGCAATAAATTTCATAGTATACAAATATATGCTCTTGTACCTAGTGTCTTTTTTTGGACCTTCCCTAAGCAAGGTGGAACTTCCACCTTTTTTCCACACTTAGCAGATGAGCAGTGTAATGAGAGAGTAAATGCAATTCCAATATCCATAATCTGGCTTGTGTTGGCCAACACTTCCTTTTTTTCTTTTTTTTTTTTTGGGGGGGGGGGGGTTGGGTCACTGTCGTCTTTGTGTACAGGCCCTCTTTATCTTTATTTAAAAAGTAGAGTGCCTGTTTAACTCTCCCTTAGTTGTAATCCGGTTAGATTAGTTGCAGATGGTGACCATTAGCAACCTTAAGGCTTTTGAAGAGATGGTAAGATATTGTTCATCTTAGCAACATTGAGGCTAAGAGTCATCAAATAACTGTCTTACCTGTCCAGTTTTAATTTCTTCCTTGTTAATCAGATGGAGGAATAACATTCAGCCCCCTGGGTCTGGTTGGTAGGAAGAGCTGGTTAAGACCTTGCTCATGGCATTCACAATGGGCTGCCATGTGACTTGCTGCAACTGTGGAATGATTACTGTGTGATCAGGGCAGAAAGGTAAGGCGTTGGCCTGTACAGCATGGCATGAGTTTAAAATGTTCTTCACAGAGGTGCTTGGGCAAGCTGTTCTGAATAAATCCCTTCAATGGAGAGGTCTTTTCTGCCAGTTCTACTAGGATATGTTTGATAGTCTCCAGAAGAGAAGGCAAGTCTTTGCTACTTTTGAGGGCTTTTTTCAGTCCCCTGTCTCTTTCTGGCACATCAGTGTCTGGAGTCCACAGAGGAGGTACTTTTTTTTTTTGTTTTGGCTGGCTCCACTTTCTGCACACTGTTGCCATTTGATCGCACCTTTGTATCCATATCATTCACCAAGGTACTAGCAGCTTTTCAGGAGGAGGATCTCCATGTTTCCCTGTCTAGACTACTGGCTTGTGGTGACACCATCAGCAGATTCCCTGGTAGCATTATTGGAGTGGTCAATTCTATGGTTTCCATAAACTGGGGGAAATCCTCCTTGATTTCTGCTTATTTCTGAGTTTCCCTTGATCAGCATATAACTGGGCATTTTCCCTTGGTTGCTCCTGCCCACAGGTTTAAATAGCCTCTTTGGACACTTTGATAGCCTGGATGAGGGTTGAGGATTGTACCATCCTGCAGTCTTGCTGTTTCTGGGCTTGATGGTGGCCACAGCCTTAAATTTTAACTGTTTGTTTTTTTTTTCCTTGGAATTTTGTTGTTGCATTGTACTGCGGTGTACCAATAGCTAGAGCTTCATCAAGTGCTCAAGCTGATCTCTTGGTATTGGGCCACTGTTGGTAAACCATGAAATGGTGGACACAGTCCTTCATGGAGCTTAAACCATTCACAGATACTGATGAAGAAATCTTAACTGACAGGGAAAGGAACTCATCTCACCACCTCCATAGTTCAGGGAAAGTGGTCCCTGTTAGAGAGGGGATTCCACATGCACTATTTAGAACTAAAGGCAATCTTTCTTGCCGTATGGTACTAGAACAAAAACTGAATCCAGGGCCTATTGATTCAATCAGGCATCACCTAATCATGTAAGGGACCAGGCATCTGTGCTGCTTTTGTAGGGAGTTCATGTGAGTTTGATATCGAGCCAAAGCTTCCTTAGCGTTTCATACTTCAGCTGACAAATATGCTGTTATAATCCTTGAATCACTTTTCTTCTACTCTTCAAAAGCTGGGGATTTAGGAGTCTCCTGAATGCCTGAAACACTAAGATTGTCGCATTTGTCCAAACATGCTGGTTGGAGTTGTCATTTGCTTATGTTTCATTGCTTGTTTTAACTCATTCCTTCCAGTACAGCTCTTTTGAGTATGTACCTTTAACTCCCAGTGGGTGTGGCTTGAGCCTTTAAAAAATGAAGTTATCACATTACAGTTCTAAAAATTACCTCATTGACAGAGGTCAAATAGCAATACAATTGTGTTTGCCATCATACATGTTTCAAACACATATCCCTTGTATGCAGCATGGTTTTCGAATTATTAATGCAAATACGAGCAAGCAATGTTTGACCCCTAGAGGGGGCAGTAGGAGGTAATTGCAGAAACGCTTGGAGGTACACTCTGCTATAATGAGTTTATTGGGATGAGTTTACAGGTACTCGTCTTACAGCAAGTTCTGCATGGTCCAGAGTTGGTGTGCTAGAGAGAGACTATTATTTGTGTCAGTGATCACTCTTTCTGTGAGCTACAGTGACCTTGGAATGAACATGGTCATGGATGTCCTGGTCCGTTACCAAGTGATGGATGACTGTTGCTGATAAAAGGCTTGAATCCCACCACTGCCAATCAGTGTACCACATGAATGTGTGGGACAAGGGCTACGGTCCTCTCCACTGTCCCAGGTAGGTCTTATGGTTTCTTCAATTTCCCATAGCTTTCTTTGCGGCATGATACTTCTGCCACCACTCCGGGTATAGACAGTGAAAATGCACATCAGATGGTCATCATTCTCACTGCTGCAGTAACTTTTAGCTATATGAGTTGTATCTTGCCTAAGATACAACCTGACCGCTTCATAAAGCTTTGTCTCTCTCCCACAGCTACACTGTTTGACTGCTGATTGTTTGCTAATTTCCACTGATGTGGGTAGCCAGAGTGTTTTCAGGGTGTTCCTGCCCATACAGAGAGAGCGCTCTCATCCTGAACCTTTAATTCAAGCCTATAGCTCATTTTTAGTGCATTTCCAGTTAAAACTCATAGCTCCTTACAGTGTCCATGCCCTTTTTGGGTCTGTCTTTAACTAAATGACTTGCCAACTAATAAAAGGTAGTATTAAAACGGGCAAGGTTTTATTAACAAAATGATACCAAGACTGCTAATCTTTGATATCCTGCAGCAGAAGAATTATTTGTTCATATTTTCTTGACTGAGAGATGTGTGCTACTGAAGAGTATGGTATGAAATGCCATGGTGGGAAAAATGAAAATTTTTCAGTGTCCATTTACATTACACTATATTGGAAACATTGTTTGTTTGTTAATTATGAAAATAAGCAATATTTCTGTAGGTACTTAATACTTCAAAACCCATGTGACTTGCAAAGCATTGTGTGGCATCAGGAGACACCTCAGATGTTGAAGAAAACTGACCTTGAAAAGTGCCCTATAAATTTCACATCATGAAATATTCGTTGTTTACATTGCTACTCGTATAATTAAGAATATGTTTTCATATTTCTATAAGAAGTTCAATTAACGTGCACTTGGAGATGAATTTCTTGCTGTCATACGAATGTTTGTCTAGTTAGCAAAAGTGTTTTAACAGTAGGTTGCTCAGTTTCCAAGATAAAATAATTTGTGAAAATGTAACAAAAACTATAATAATGGATTTGTGGGCATTATAGTATTTGTGGAAAGACTATGAAGCACCGACTGTTATATACTTCTTACTGATACTGCTGTTTGTACAGTTTTAATACTTATATTGTTCACACAATATTTTTTTGCTTATGCTTTAAATTGATTTTTCGAAAATGCTGTGGAATGCAAGGATACTTGGAGTTGTGTGACATTCCTTATCACATTGGTCTTAATGAGTTAAGATGTAAATAGTAGGAAATAACTTTATATCCCAGAAGCTAACTATGTACAGAAGAAAAGGGGATGGAGAGTGGGTATGGCTATTGCAGCATTGAGGAATCTGGGCATCTGCTGTCATAGCAAGTGCAACTTGCATAATTGTACTTCACTTGCCATTCTTGATTTAACAAATGCAAACTATAAAAATTTATATTTCACTGGCAGTATCCCCAAATGAGCAAGCTACCTGGAGGTAGAGGTGTAACTTTGCCAACCTACAATGCTGAAAAAGGATTAACAACTCCTAGACAATGAATAGAATAATAAATGCAGCGCATAAATATGTAATAAATACTCACAAAAGCTTTTGAGCTGAATGAAATATGTGAATTAATATAAAAATAAATAGTTATATAGACAGGATATAAAAGAAAAATCTGATCTAGAGCTAAATAACGATCCTAGTTCTCTTACTAAAGAAATACTGGCCCTTACTATCCTGAGTTAGTACAAGGCTGCATTCAATCAACAAACTTCATAGATGAGTCACCCACCTACAGGGCATGTTACCATTCCAGGAGATTGTGCAAGTCCAATTATTACTGATAGTTGGTTAACAAGGCTCTATCTAAAGCTAAAAACACTGCCTCCATGGGACCAGACGGTGTCTCAGGCTGTGTCATACGCGAGCTCCAAAAGGAATTAACCCCGCATCTTAATACCCTGTTCAGTCTCAGCCTGTCCACAGGATATGTGCCCAGAGAATGGCGCACGGCAACGGTGGTCCCGCTACACAAGGGTGGGGCCACAACTGACCAGGGATCACACCAACAGCACTACTAGATAGGGACCAAGGGTACTAGCTGCTAGTACAAAGGTCTAGGGAACTACTAAAGGGGCGGTGAATGCCACACTTCGTGGCTGGGCTAATATATGCCTTCGAGCAGATAGCTCAGTGCCAACCTATGAACCTATAAGATGTCCTTCTGTGTTGCAGTATTCCATATTCTTGGGTTTTCCTCTCTTGCTACCTGAACGTCCGGCCAGTATACAAAAGCTTGTAGTCACTGCTAGGTACGTAGGATATCCGACATTGGCGTAGGGAGTGTGGGCCATAAAAGTGATGTCTGCACATACCTTTACTCAGAACTTCTCTGCCACTAGTTGAACGTCAGCATTCCTGCTGTCTCTTCAGATCTTTGAATTCCAAAAGATAAGTACCCCATTGGGGCCGTTTTTGATTCCTTTGTCACTGCATGCCTGTTTGGGTTACACATCATCCAGGAAGGGAAAGTACATGAGTGGTCATCAGATCCTCCATAAGGACGCCCACAAACTTTGCCTTTTCTGTCTAGGGAGAGTACAGATGGAAACCCCTACTCCTCCTGCAATCCCCCCAGTATTACCAGCTTTCTTGGATGATTTCATTTTTGCCTCAGTTGACCCTGATTCTCAACCACCTGCTCCCAGGAGGGGATAGGTTCTACAGGGTTCCCTGAAGGGGAAAATTTCAGATCAAGTGCCCTGTAGCTGACCCTGCCACTGTCTGTCTCCTCAGACAAGCCATCCAAATTATTGCCATCTACCTCAGTTCTCCCCACAGACAAGGACAGTAAGGCCATGGAGTGCCTTGGCAAGAAAGTCTATACTTCCTCTACCCTGGCCTTCAGAGCATTAAATTACCAGACACACACAGCCAAATATGCCTTGGCACTTTTTACCCAGGTCACCAAACCCTTAGCTGACCTTCCAGACTCCCCTTCCAAGGCTCAAATTTCTAGCCTCATTAATCTGTCATCACAAGTCACTAGGCACTCTATTTGTTGCAGCTCTGATACTGCAGAAGCCTCTGCAAGATCAGCTGCCTCAGCTTTAGTCCTAAGACGATATTCTTGGTTAAAGCTTCAGCCCTTACCTGATGACATTAGGGCAAAATTAATGGATGCATCCCTGGATAACTCTGCTCTTTTTGGGACTAAAGTGGCTGAGCTATTTAAGGCCCTTCGGCCGAAAGGGAAGGCAGTGCAAGACCTAAAGCAGCTGTTGTCTCCACTATTCCCATATTTCACAGAACTATCCATCAAAGACGCAGTTCATTAGGAAACGCACTGCTCCAGCTTCCCATACTAAAGGCAGAAAAGGCACAAGGAGGCAGCTGACCCCTTCTACGTCTGCTGAAACTCCTACCCTGAAAACTCCTTTTCAGGATAGGGCAGGTAGCCTGCGACTACCTGTCTTCACTGTCTCCCCCCCTCCAGACTCTTTTCCCCTCTCCCTAAGGCTGTCTCACTGTCTGCCCCTTTGGCAATTCATTACCTCAGACAGGTGGGTTTTCTCCATCTTAGAAAAGGGCTATTTTATGTCCTGCGTCATCCCTCCTTCTCCCAAAGGGATCTTCTAGCCACCCAAAGACTAACTCCATCTTTTTCAGCCAGTCATAGACAGCCTCCTCAAGGAACCATACAACCGGTTCCTCTGGTGGAAAAAGGAAAGAGGTTCTATTCAAGACTTTTCCTGGTGCCCAGGAAGGATGGACCCTGGAGACCTATCCTGGATCTCTCTCACCTCAACCTGTTCTTGCACCTTTCGCATGCTTACTCTTTAAGGCCTTTTTCCTTTACAGATGACTCCGGGATTTCTAGCCACCATGGACATAAAGAACGCCTACCTCCACATACCTGCAAGGCCCAGCTACAGGAAGTGTTTGCGTTTTCCTGCTGGTTTCTCACATTTTCAGTTTTCAGCCTTGCCTTTGGACTCTCTACTGCTCCACGGGTCTTCACCAAATGCCCCGCTTCTGTGGTGGCATACTGCATGGTCCAAGGAATCCAAATTTTTCCATACCTGGACGACCTCCTGATTCAGGCAGAATGGTCCATATCCCTGCAGAGCCAACTCCACAAAGTCATCCCCTCCTGCAGGCTCTGTGATTCAACAAAACTTTCCCAAGTCCAACCAGAGTCCTTCCCAGGACCAGGTTTTCCTGGGGTACTGGTCACAGTCTTCAAAGCGGCTGCTTTAACAGCCAGACAATACCTCAGGCTACTGGGTTACATGGCCTGCACTATTCCCGTGCTACCTCTGACAGTACTTCATATGAGAAAATTGCAGTGGTACCTCAAGGCCATGTGGACCCAACACTTACACCTGTTAGACTTAGTCATCCCTTTCCTCCCTTGTCTGAGGAAGGAGATTCTGTGGTGGTTAAACCAGGTTATTGTCAACCCAGGACTTCCACTGAAACCCCTTCCCCTGTCCAAGAGATGTACACAGATGCTTAAAATCTGTCTGGGTTGGCTACTCTGGGCAACCTTAAAAGTGCAGGTTACCTGGTCCCACATCTTCAGGTGGAACACATCAACATCAGGGAAATGAGTAATTATATTTGACCTGAAAGCCTTTCTTCATGCCCTAAAACAAGGGTGCCTGAAGTTGTTCAGAGACAATACTACAGTTCTTTGGTATTTCAACAAACTGGGAGGAGCCAAATCCTATTTGCTCTGCAGACTTGCTCTCCAGGCCTGGGACTTGGCAGCCCAATGCGTAATCTCCCTGCAGGTAGTTTATATCCCTTCAGCTTAGAATAGTCAGGCAGACACCTTGAGCAGATCCATGTCACAATCTCATGAATGGATGCTTCACAGGAATGCGTTTCTGGACATTGTCCACAGGTAGGGTACACCTGAAATAGATCTGTTTGCCCCCCACGAACAGACAACTGCCACTGTTTTGCACCAGGATACCCAGTCACTTAGCAGGGGCAATAGGTGCTTTCTCCATCTCATGGAAGGGGATGTTTCTGTATGCATTCCCCCTTCCCATTACTTCAAAAAGTCCTGCTGAAGATCCATCAGGACAAACCAAAATCTTGCTGGTGACTCCCTTTTGGCCAAAACAGCATTAATTCCCCCTCCTTCTGCATTTAGCCAGGAGCAATCATCACAGGTTACCTCTCACAATGGACCTTCTCACACAAGAAAAGGGATCCTCGATCCATCCCCACCACAGCCATTCTCTGTCCCTTTTGTTTAGTCTCTAATCATGACCACAAGTCCTGTAGCATTTGCCAGTCCTTCGTTCCTAAAACTCTAGAAGCAGGCTTTCCTCTCTCACTATTTATTAGAGAACCAACGGCTTAGGCTACTGGCTAAGCATATGGAGGGAACCTCGAGGTCCAACACTGAGCTAGTGAAGCACATGGCCAAGAAACCTTGGCCTGAGGCGCTTCCTCTGCACCTCCAACTTCCGTTTTTTCGGAAGTAATTATCAATCCAGAGGTTCATCTGACTTCAGGCCGAGCCCAGTTCTGAGGGCACCTTGACTTCGGCTGTAATCACGTCTGTGGAAGTTGAACAGACATCTGACCAGGATGTCATGGCAGAACCTAGGCTCAAAACTACAGAGGGTCCTAGGGGGGCTACCTCACACCCAAGCAAGAGAAGAGTTGGTCTGATACATTTGAATGCAGGTCTTCGTCCATTTCTGGTATTGTGTAGGATTGTTTTGCCTGCAAAGAAAAAAAAAAAACAATAGACTAAGCATTTGTCCCCTACCAGTGAGGCCCCTTCATATTGGCAGGCCTTTTCTCAAAGTTTATTTCAGGCCTTCATGGCACTCACTGCCTTCCTCTCAGCCTGCTGCTACAGCTGCTTCTCAACCTTCTCGAGAACGAATTGGGGACAATGACTCATCTGATGATTTTTTTTTCCTCTGAGGAAAATCCCTGCAAATCCTTTCCCCCAGGAATGTTTCCCCTGAAGAGTCTGTCCCTAATGGAGAAGATGTACTTTGGTGAAACTCTCCTGGAAATTGGAGAAATTTTCAAGTGGGATACTTCCCAAATTTCTGATGTCCAGAAAAGATAATGTCGTCTACTTCAAGTTGATGTCCCTGGCTCCCTCTGCAGTTCCTCCTGTGCATTCTGCATTTCTGGATGCTCTTCACAGTGCTTTACAAACTCCAGACTCCCAGGCCCAGCCCCTAAGAAGCTAGCTAGATTGCTTCTACAAGGTCCCTGAAGATTGTAAATTCCTCAAGTGTCCTGCTGCAGACCCAGCAGTTATTTCTGTAGCTACAGACAAACCTTCTAGGATGCTTCCTTCCTTTAGTCTTCCATCAGACAAAGAGTAGAACCTTAGAGAAACTGGGTAAAAAGGCCTGTACTTCAGCTAGCTTGACTTTCAGGCCATTAATTATCAGACACACATAACTAAGTATTCCTTAGAGCTTTTGTCTCCGGCATCCATTGCTATTATAGATCTTCCAGACTCTGACAGAAAAGCCTTGGCTCTGTCTATCCTGGGACCTTTCTCCCAGGTAGCAAAACATTCCATTAAGTGCAGCTGTGATATTGCGGAGGCTTGTGTCATGGCAGCTGCTACTGGTTTAGTTCTTAGAAGACTTTCCTGACCCAGGCTGCAGCCCCTCCAGGATGACTTCAAATCTAAGTTAATAGATGCACTACTAGACAATTCACCCTTATTTGGTAAGGCAGCAGCCTCCTTATTTGAGTCCCTACAGGAAAAAAAAACTAGGAACTCAAAGGAGTTGAAACGCATCCTGGTTTTTTCTGTGCTTAGATTTCACAGGAATTTCCCTTTGAAGTCCGTTTTCGTCCATAGTCGCTCTCATCACCCCTCCAGTAAGTCTTCCAGACAAGGCAATAAACAGAAGCCTAGGGGTTCTTGGCCATCTTCACAACAAAGGCAGTCCTTTCCTGACAATTCAGAGAGTATTTGACTACCATGCAGATGCTCCCCTTTCCTTTCGCCTGTTCAGTGCCCATGGGGTCTGGAAAAGCATCACCCATGACACCTGGGTTCTTTCCATAATCAAAAAAGGGTATTGCATGGTTTGGCACTCTACCCCCACTTTCGGGGGCATCCCTCACCCGCCTCAGGAGCAGAATCCCTTATTCCCAAAACTCCTTTTGGTTCTTCGGCAACAGGCTTCTATTCAAGAATTTTCCTGGTACCCAGAAGGGATGGCCCCTGGAGACCATTACTGAATTTATCCCATCTCAGCACTTTCCTAAAAGTTCCTACCTTCAGAATGTTAACACTCTAAACATTATTCTCTCTTATCCTTCCATAAGGATGCATGGTATGTCTAGATATAAAAGATGCCTACCTTCACATCCCCATTCACCCCAGGTTCAGGAAATTCTTAGGTTTTCTGTGAATTCTTGGCATTTTCAATTCTCTGCCTTGCCCTCTGGACTTTCTACAGCACCAAGGGTATTCACAAAATGCCTGGCTCCAGTGATTGCACACTGCAGACTTTTGGGCATCCAGATCTTCCCATACTTGGATGATCTGCTTTTACAGGCCTCGAATTCACACACGCACACTACTCCAAAATTTGGAGACCACCATTTCCCTCCTTGGGAAACTGGTATTCACCATCGACTGCAGGAAGCCAGTCCTCACTCCTTCACAGGACCACATTTTCCTGGGTTGTGAAATACAGACGGACATTGTGTGCGTCACTTCCACCTCGGAAGGTGCAGGACCTTTGGTCCTTCTTCCTCCCTTCTACCCTGAACTCGCATGAAGGCCAGGAAGTTCCTTAGGGCGCTGGGATTATGGCTTCTACCACCCCATGGTACCAATAGCAAAACTCCACATGAGGAAATTCCAGTGGTTCCTCAGATCCGTTTGGACCCAGCATTCTCACCCACTAGAATACCAAGTCCCCCTCATTCCTTGCCTACCAAGTCTCCCTCATTCCTTGCCTTAAGAGGGAACTACTCTGGTGGATACATCAGATAGACCTAAATCCAGGTCTACCCTTGCATCCTTTCACCCCAGTCCTAGAACTCTACATAGATGCATTAGATGTGGGCTGGGGAATGGCCTTGGGAAAATTCACAATTCAGGGTATTTGGCACCCCCTCCCCAAAATCAGAACACACAAACATCAGGGAAATGCAAGCATGGCTACTAGCTCCACAAACATTTCAACCTCTCATTTGCCCTGGCCCTCTACAACTGTTCAAATACAATGCGACAGTCCTCTGATTTGTGAACAAGTGGGGGGGGGGGGTGGTAAATCCTATCTTCTGTGCAGGTTGGCTCTTCTAGTATGGGAATTTCTGGCCCATCACCACATAACTATTCAGGCAGTGTACATTCCCTCCAACTGGAATCTCGTAGCAGACTCCTTAAGCAGATCTGTGACTCGGTCCCAAGAATGGATGTGTCACAGGGATGTGTTCCTGGAAGTAGTGTACCATTGGGATATTTCTTAAGCAGACTTATTTGCCTCCCGCTGAACAGACACCTTCTAGAATTTTGTGCCAGAGTCCCAAGTCCTCTGGTTTGGAAAGTAGACACCCTCTACTTCTCTTGGAAGGGAATGTTTCTGTATGTATTCCCGCCCCTTCCTGTAATACCAAAGGTCCTGTTCAGGATTAGACAATACCAACCAAAAACTGGGTCTGTATCACTTGATCAAAGTATTATTATATCAAATACCTTTTTGTTGGTCCCTTTACAAAGAAGCTTCTTTTTGTCGGATGCTCTGTTTCCTGAATTGCATTAAACCAAACTTTTTACTTTTTGTTGGTTACCTTAAAAGTATGTAATGTTTAATGTCACTTGGCAACTATGGAATCCAGAAGCATTTTACTAGTAATGTTTATATATAAAACATTAAAAAGAAGTCTAATAAACTGAAATACTTAGTAAAACACCTTCCCTTTTGCAGAAGGCTGTGCCCCCTAACACCCCCACAAGTATGGGGGGCTTTGCCCCCTCCCAAATTAAATATACCAACTCTGAGGCTGCACTATGTTGATAAAGAGTAAACTATAAATAGGCTATAAATATTCTTGCCGCCAGTGGTGTGACTATTAATCAACTGTCACTGATTGTTGAATGGTGGGTGGGGTGTAGCCAGGACTTGTTACTGCGGATATTTTGTTCTTGGTGTTGGCCAACAAAAGCAATTTGATGAAATGGAATTTGATGATAGAAGACTTTGGCAAAAAGGTGCTTTGCTGAAAAGGGTTTGACAAAAAGGTATTTGATACTATACTTCAACCAAAAACTTGCTGGTGACTCCCTTTTGGCCAAGACAGCACTGGTTCTCTCTCCTACATTTAGGCAAGGGCCATCGCCACAAATTACCCCACATAGTGGACCTACTTGCACAGAACAAAGGATCCCTAATGCACCCACAGCTGACACTGGGTAATGGGATTCTAGTCCCATTCAGACACCTATTCTTCGAGGAAGTGTGCAGGGTTTTTCAGGAGGCCAGAAAACCAGTACAAGAAAATCTTACGTTTCCAAGTGAAGAAGATTTTCACTATGGTCTTTCTCTATGAACCAAGACCCACTGACAGTGGGAACCCCAGTGGGTCTGCCTTACTTGTGTGAATTGCTGTCTGCTGGCTTGGCTTTACTCCTCTGTCAAAGTGCACATCAGATATTTCTGCTCGTCTGCCTCTTTCTCCACTTCTAGCATTCAATTTGGAGGTGAAACAATTCTTTAAGGGTGTCCTTTTACATTAGTCCTCCCAGGAAACATATTCCTCCTCCTTGGGACCTTAATTTTATCCCAGAAAAAACTGACCCAGGCCCCTTTTGAGCCTACATTCTCAGCCTCCCTCAAACATTGCTCTTGAAAAACGGTTTTACTAGTGGGTTTGATCTCAGCCTTAAGGGTGTCGGACCTCCAAGCACTTATGGCGGTGCCCCCATTCTTGGTATTTCATAAGAGTGGGGTATCTTTGAGAACAAATCCTTTATGCCAAAAGTGGTTAATGAGTTATCCCTTAACCAGTCCATTGAATTACCTACATTCTTCCCTTCTCCACAAAACCACAGTGAGAAGATACTACACTCCTTAGATGTACACAGACAACTTGGGTTTTACCTGGGCAAGACTAAAGCTGTCAGGAAATCTGATCAACTAGTTGTGAACTTTCATCCCAGGACTGTGGGTTTACCCATTTCCAAGCAGACCATCTCTTCTTGGATTTCAATAATTTTTTGCCTTTGTTACACAGTTCTTGGAAAAAGTCTCCCTTCACTTTTGAAAAACCCACTACCAAGGCTGTGGCTTCCTCTAAGGCATTCTTCAAAGGCCTGGATAACAACACCATCCTTGAAGCAGGCACCCGGTTTTCTGTCCATTTCCTTACCAAACACTACAAACTGGGTGGCAGTTCCAGAGCTGGCTTTGCCAAAGTCATTTTACCTGGCTTCATTGAGAGCTCCTCCCTTCCTTCTTGAGCTTTGGCACTCTCCCTCAGGTTAAGAATACTGCAGCAAATGAATAGGGCAGAGAATAGTGTGTAAAATCTTACCATAACCATAGATGTCCTTGTCTTCACTGCTGCATTATTGTTTCCCTGCTCCCCCCCGGACTATTGTTCTACTTGCATGGACTGACCTTTTATATCCTTAGTCTGGCATTCCTTCTGCTGCATTCAGTTCTGCAGATGGTATGTGTGTGTCGCTTTTGTGGTCTACATCCCACAGCAGTCTCTGTGTGACGTCCCACATCATGTAAGGCTTTCATACACTGGTCAACGTCTGGTTGCCTTCAGGCATGAGATCCCCCAGGTTAAGAATACTGCAGCAGTGAAGAGAAGAACATCTGTGGTTATACTTAAGATTTTACACAAATATTCTCTTTGCAGCTTTGACAGTTTCTGGTTAGCAATTTTGAATATGCTTATGTTTTAAATGTGACTAATACAGTGAGGTCTATGCTGTTGATTAAAAGATTAATTTGGAAGTTTTGACAGGAAACTTGCTGATATTCCAGTTTTCCTTCGGGATTATGATCATTTGAGATGATTTAGCAGGAATAGAGCATTTTAATTTTTTTTTCCGTTTAAATTGCAATTTGGCACTGTTTGCATATGTAAACATTTCTGAACAGAATATTTCATCATTGTATGATTTATATCTTGTCTAATACTTAGGCTGTTCCTACTCATTTTGACTGAAATTGGTCTTTTTTTCACAAGTTTGGGGGGGGGGGGCCTTTGTGCATGTATGTTGTATTTGAGACAGTTACTGAAACTGCCATCTTAATCAGTGCAGTCTTAAGAATGCTAACCTGTACAGAGATGGACTTCAGGTTGCTTTTGGTACCATTTTGTATGTTGGTTTATCAATTTATGATTTATTTTTTTGCCTAATACTGTTTTAGGTTTTATTCATTAATCTTTTTTTATTACAATATCAAGAGAGTTTTGTGCACATATTTTCTGCTTGGAACTGTTACTGAAACTGTCAGTAGTCTTGTACATCAACAGGCTGAACCAGATCCTACCCCCTTTGTCAAGAAGCAATGAGTGTGTGGCGATGGGTGATCTCATCCAACTGCTTTCATGTAGCGACACATACCAGGGAAATCCAACATTCTAGAGGACAAACTCGGGACCAGTCAGTGGCGAACGTGATCTTCCACAAATGGGGTCATCCTTGCTTCAACCTTTTTCATCTCCCAACGATGACAAATGTCGCAGGCTCTTTGCCCTTATCCTACCTCAAGGACAGTCACCAAGAGATGTTCTAGTCCATGTTTGGCCCTCTGGTCTCCTTTATGCTTATCTTCCCCTGCCTCTCATCCCCAAGTTTGTTCAGAAAGCACTTCAGTTGAAGAGCACAGTAATCCTCATTGCTCCCTTCTGGCCTCGACATGTGTGATTACCTCTTCCTTTGGTCTCACCTAGTATGTCCTCCTTGGATTGCTGAATCGCAGTCCAGACCACCTATCTCACCCGTCAGGGCAGATTCACCTGAACATTGCAGGCCTCATGTTGACCTCATGGTTTCTCCAATTCCAGTGATGGCTAGACATTCCAGGCTTTCTTCCCCAATTTGAAAAGTCCTAGTCTCATCTGATAAACCTTCAACTAGGAAGATTTACAAAAGTAAATGATGGAAAAGGTTTTTTTTTTTTTTTTTTTTTTTGCTCATCAGAGAGAGTTAGATGCTTTTACCGCTAGATTTCCTTGCCTTGATTTTTCAAGGCAGGGCAAGTTTTTCCATTGTTAAAGTTCAGTTGGCAACATCTCCAACTGTCAAATCAGAGATGATGCTTCTCCTTTAGTGTCATCTAAATTTATGTAAGACTTTTCCTAAGGGTACCTTTTTACTTCGATCTCCACTAATGCTAGGAGTCCAAACAGTAACCTGCACTCTGTGTTAACGCTCCTCATCTTGGAAGATACTTACGTCTGTGCAGTCACTGGGACTTGGTTCAAGGCCACAGAGGAACACCCCAGCTGTACAAGGCTACAATGCCTTTCCCACATTCAGAACTCAAAGTGAGCTTGAAAGAACCAAAGGTGGAGGTGTATCCATCTTCATTAAATCTAAATGCACTTCGAGGCTAGTAAGACTGTCTTGAGCTACTCCAGTTCCAAATAACTAATAGGCAAAATACCCTACCACAACATTGCTAGCTGCAAGGTCCCCCACCATGAACCAGCAGAAGCACACCACCTACCTGGACGTGCTAGTCGCTTAGTATACAGCCAAACACCTTGGTCATGGGAGATTTCAACTATCCTTCCATCACTTGGGCAGCTTACACGAGCACAAACATGTTTGCTCTGAGGTTCCTGAATTTTGTTAATTCAAATGCTCTAGAACAGTTTGTCTGCACCCCCAAAAGGGATTCAAATGTCCTAGACCTAGTGCTTACCAACATGGAGAGGGGGGGAGGTCACTGAACTCCCTGTGTGTTGTCCTCCCTGGTAAGCTCAGACCATAAATCAGTCTTTGAAGTAAAGATCAGACGTGACACCCCACAGGAGAAAAAAAAATGAAAATTTCTCCAAAGCAAGCTATAGCCTACTAAGCAATGATATAAAACGTTCAAAGCCCTTACTGACGCAGCCAACAATGACTCCTGTGCAGAAGAGTACACAAATGCCCTTTATAACCCCTTAAACAAATGTATTGACTTAGCTGTACCTGACCGAATTAAAACCAGTTCCTGCCATAAAAATAAGCCACCCTGGTGGACTGCAAATGTAAATAAGTTATATAGTAAAAGAAAGAAACTGCTATCTAAGAACAAGAGGGAATTTACTCAGCAGAGGAAGAATACCTTCCACAGCTTGAACAAGTAAATCGGATATCTTTAAAAGCCTCCAAGGCTAGTTACGAGATTAAATTAGCATCCTGTCTAAAGACAACCATAGGGCACTCTGTAGCTATGTCCGAAACCTAAAAGGGAATGCCCAGCTGTGTGCTGAACTTAGTGGATGGTACCACTTACACTGAAGCTGAGGAAATTGTCAACCTGCTAGCTGACAGATTTGCAATAATTTCACTCCGCTGTCTCCACCAGTCTTCTACCAATTATCTCCAAAGAACAGGTCATACAAGTGCTCTCCAAGGCCAAAACCATAGCCTGTATGGGACCAGATAACATCCCAGTTTGTCTACTAAAGAATCTAAAAGAAGATCTACCAGAACCAGTTCACAGTCTTTCTAACCATAGCCTGAGCACTGGCTTTGTTCTGGCAGAGTGGAGAAAAGCAACAGTAGTCCGTCCCCTTGCACAAAGAGGATCCATCAGCAGACCCAGGAAACTATTGACCCATAAGCCTAACCAGTCTTATCTGCAAGGCCATGGAAAGAAGCATCATGGACCTTATCAAAAAGGACACAGGCGACTTTCAAACTATTGATCTGACCCAGTTTGGTTTCATCAAGAGTAGATCTTGCTCACTAAACCTGGTGGACATACCACCTGTCTTGATTTAGCCAAAACTTTTGACACAATCCTCCAGTCTGAGATCATTAACTCTCCCAGCTGGGAGTTAAACCATAAGTCATTATATGGGTAGCCATCTGGCTCACAAACAGAATTTGAGTCAACCTCCTCCAGTAGACCAGTTACCAGTGGGATATCACAAGGATCTGTGTTGGTCCCTCTGTTTGCAGATGACTGCAAACAGAGTTCAATCATCAAGTCCCTCAATTATTTAAATATATTACAGAAGGGGCTGGTTCAGACAAGTGATTGGTGCCAGAATCACAGACTAAAATTTCAATGCAAAAAAATGCCTCATTATTCCTTTTGGCAAAGTAGACCGTGCTAATTATGATATAGATAGTACCCCTCTAAGCTCAAACCCAGTGGTGTGAGACTTGGGAACACAGATTGACAGCAATCTAAACTTCAATCACCATGATCCATAGTGGTAAGGAAAGCCTTCTAGATTACGCATCTCATAAATAAGGGCATTGCATCCAGGACTAAGGAGGTTATAACTCCGCTGTACTTTTGACCCTTATCAGACCACTAGTTGAGTACAGTGCTTCCTTCTGTAATATCTTACCAGACACCTGCAGCAACAGACGAGACCACAGAGGTTTCTAAGCAAGTGAATCCAGGGCATCAAAAACATGACGTGTATGAAAAGATTGAAAGCCCTGCCACTGTACTATGTATCATATAGGCTGCTGAAAGGTGACCTGTGCCTGGTCTACAGAGCAGTCTCTGACTCTGCCTAATGGAAATGCTGCATATCTGCAAATTAAATGGGATAACAGTCACATATTCCATGAATCTCAACTTAGCCTGTCACATTAACAAAACATGTTATGAGATAGCCAATTTGATATTGTTAATCCTCGTTCATTCCTTACCTGTGGGTATCTGTTCCGACCTCAGAACCGAGCCGGTCATCTTCCAAGCTCGCATCAGCTATAAACTCTCGAGCTAAAACTCTTGCCCAGAATTCCCCTCTCCCTGTTACCACAGATTTAATTTGCTGTGTCGCCATTCGGTCGTATCAAGCTACTTCTCTTGAGCTAAGTAAAATACTTTTCTTCATACTAAATTCTAAAACCGCCTTTTCTCACAGAAAAGTTATTAGATAGTTTTCTCTTACTTTATCGCATTTAGTGACTATTCTTTCTTGAATCCTTTCTATTTCTTTCCTTCTTACCTTCGGGTAATTCTTGTACCATTGCTGGGATTTTTTTTTGGGCTTCCTTCTTTCTTTCTATCATAGCAGATAAAAAAGGTAGTCCAGAATTTAAAAGATGTTTAGATTGTGTCCATAAATTACCTACTTCAGATGCACATTCCCTGTGTGTCTATTGCTTGGGTGTGCCTCATTTAACAGTTGACCCGCCCTGCAGGATTTGTAAGAATTTCTCTAACAGGATGTTGATTGAGAGAAAAAATAAATTAATATTGAAGGGGCTACTTAAGTCTCTCTTTTCAGAGGCTATTTCTGGGTCGGAGGCTTCAACCCCTCCAAGATCCCATAAGAAAAAGAGTGATGAACACGTAAAGGCCAAGTGTCTTCCTTTGTCCCCTGCTGGGGACCCCCAGGAACCGAGACCCAAGAAAGCTAAGCTTTCCAGTTCGGATTCGACTTCTTCGGCTCCAGCACTTTCGGTACCTAGACCTTTGGCACCGAGGCCATTGGGAGCCATCTGTGACTTCGGCACCGACTAGTGTGCCCGCTCTCGTATTGGTACCGAGGGGCTCCTCGGTTCAGACCTCTTTACCGGCACCGACTGCCCAGTCGATACAGACTGTCACGACGTTGATGGATGTGTCGATGTCCATTGCCTGTTTGGCTCCGACAACTTACCCGACACAGACTACCCTCTCATCACCGACCATTCAGTTATCGGCACCAATTTTTTTGGTTCCAGCCTTAGCACTGGCAACCACTTTGGTACCGACCTTATTGTTGGTGCAGACCATGACTTCGGCATTGAGCAGACACCTGTAGTTCAGTCCTTTACAGCCCCGTTGTTTTCAGTGCATACCTCCGAGGTGGGCACCAAGCTTGTCCCGTCTTTGGATAGATCTGACTCCCCCTCAACCCTGTCCGTGAAATTCACTAGAAGCCTATCTGAACATGACATCTTGCGTCTTGTGGATCAATTGCTTTTGGCCAGAGGTTTTCCACCCCCCCCCCGGACCTATCCTTCCTCGGGAGGTGATCACCCTTTACCAAAGACCCCTACTTATTCTCCTCCTCCTTCATTGCCTTTGAAGCCCCTTGATATATAGCACAGTCTTCCCCCTCTACGGTTCCCTTTATTGACCTTACTAAGAAGCCGCAGTTGCCTTTGTGGCAGGAGAGTTTCGCTACGACCCAGGATGTCAGCTGTGGCGTACGTAATTTGGCTTTTCACAGCCATCCAGGGACTCAGTCGGCAGGCTGAGCCACTTGAGAGGGGGTGACCCCTGCCCTGGGCACTCACCCCTATTCAGGTGGACTGGCCTTCCAGACAATGGAGAAGGCTCTGGCGTCGGTTGGCGATCCTGTGCTATCACACTCCCTGCCCTCCTTTAGACCACAGTGTACACAAGTCTCTCCTAACGGACAACCCGGGCGCAAGGGCCTCGGGAAATACTCCCGCAGGAGACCCCTTTTGCGCTGCCTTCCCCAGCTTCTCCCTGTGAGGAAGTTCATCAAAAGAGCTTGTGCAAGTGGAAGCACATGGACTCCACAGAGGAGTCCCTTACTGAAGAACACAGACTTTGATAATGGGGAAGGGTCCCCTCGCTCACCTTCTGAAGTATCCTTTGGTGATATTCTTGAAATTCTTAAACAGAGAGGTGACTGGCAGCCCTCGAACCCAACCTCTGAAGAGTCTGCATTCCTGCAGGCCTTTCGCGCCCGGTCCCCTATCTCCTGGGTTACTCCAGCTGCCGACAAACTGGTCCGGCTCGTCGTGTAGTGTGTTTGGAAGGCTCCTGACACCATTGAGACCATTCCCCGGAGGCCAGATAAAATTTTGTCCCCTCCTGTTACTGACCTCCATTGGTCCAAAGGTCTTCCTGTAGATGCTTTGGTGGTGGCGGCCGCAACTAAAAAGGTCCTGGCAGAAGAAGAAAGCCAGACTGTCCATCCGCCCAACAAGGAGTCCCGGGCTCTGGACAGAATACGGAAGCGTACTTTTGCATTCTCTACCTTTGCAATCAGGTCCCTGAACTATATGGCACACTTTACCAGGCTTCAAAGAGATTTAATTTCTGAGCTCTGTGAAATTTTGGCTGGTGCTGTGTCTGAGGTCCATGACAAAGGGGCCTCTCAGCTAGCCACCATTGAATCGATATCTAACTCTTCCCTGCGTCTGATATCTCGCGCATCAGAAGGAGCAGCTATAGCGGCGAGTTCAGGCATTGTTCTGAGACGCGCCTGGATGCGCTTGTGTAATTTCATGGAACCCTTCAAGGCTTCCTTTCTCAACACTCCCATCAAAGCCTTTTCTTTGTTTGGACCCAAGGTTAAAAGCACACTGGCCAGATGTGAACAGGACGGTAAGACCCCTTTCTGCCATGGGTGTCCGTTATTCTTCCCCTCAACGGGCTTTATCCAGAAACCAGAAGAGTGGGAAGATGTGGTACAGAAAGTCTCGGAGTCCGTTCTGTGACACACAGGCAGAGTTCTCCCTTAGAGGCAGAGGGGGAAACTCACAGGGAAGATGCCCCTTTCGGGGCAGGGGGGGTCCGCATAACCAGGGTTCCAGGGACTCTCTCCGTGGCCAGTCCTACCAGCGCTCCTGAAGAGCGGCCCAACTGCTTTCCTCTGGAAGTGGTTGGGGGTCGTTTCTCTTTGTATCCTTCTGCCTGTCTAACCATCACCACCGATTCTTGGGTACAAAGGATAATAACCAAGATGTTATCATATTCCCTTCGATCTTTGTCACGCTCCCCCAACAAGCTTACCCGACATTTCACCAAGTCAAAGGGAAGCAGCAGCATTAGAGATATCAAAGCTGCTAAGAAAGAGTCATCCAAATAGTCCCTCCAGACCAGATAGGATCCGGATTCTACTCGAGACTATTTTTGGTGCCAAAGAAAACCAAGGACTGGAGACCAATTTTGGATCTCTGTGTATTGAACAAGTTTGTAAGAGTACAAAAATTCCGGATGGTCACAATACAGTCTATTCTTCCGCTTTTGGAAAAAGACAATTGGATGTGCTCGATAGATCTTCAAGGTGCATACTACCACATAAAAGTGGACAGGCCATCGAGAAGATTCCTTCGCTTCCGTGTGGGAGCCGGTCACTACTAGTTCAGAGTTCTGCCCTTCGGAGTCTCTACAGCCCCCAGAGTGTTCACAAAGTGCATGGCAGTCGTCACAGCTCACTTGTGACCAAAAGGATTCCAGGTGTTTCCATACCTAGATGACTGGCTCATCTCCATCCCCACCAGACATCTATTGGAAGAAGCCCTGGCATACTCTCTTCTTTCTGCAGAAAGGCTAGGTATAACCGTAAACTGGCAAAAATCCAATCTCACCCCATCTCAGTCCACAGAATTCATAGGGGTCATCTTGAATACAAAGAATTGTAGAGCATCCATTCCAGAGCACAGAATTCTAAGGATAAAGCAATAACTGATCCCAAACCTTTCAAGGGAGAAATCCACAGCTCACTCTGTCCTACAGCTTGTTTGGTTCCATGGCAACCTCCACCACCATTGTCCTGCTGGCCAGGTTTCACATGAGGCTTGTACAATGGCTACTGCTCACCCAATATCCTTTTCAGTACCCTCTTTTAGCCAAGATTCAGGTAACTCACAGGTGCAAACAGGATTTAAATTGGTTGATGGCCCACAACCCGTCACAATGGTCTCCCCCCAACATCCCAAGGATACAGTGACCACGGAAGCCTCCCTGATGGGGTGGGGGGCTGTCAGGGACAGAAGTCCAAGGTACTTGGTCCGAAATGGAGGCCCATCTGCATATAAATGTTCTAGAGCTGAGGGCGGTGCTTCTGGTGTTGCAAGCATTCCATCCCCTGCTGCCGTCTGGGACTATTGCGATACAATCAGACAACATGGCAGTGGTCTGGTACATCAACAAACAGGGCAGAACCAAATCTTACCCACTCTGCCAAGAGGCCATGAGGATATGGCATTGGGCAATGGCTACCAACAGTTTTCTTCTAGCAAAGCACATTCCCGGGAGTTCCAACGTGATAGCAGACAGACTCAGCAGGTGTATACTAGAACCTCATGAGTTGTCCCTGAATGCCTTGAATAACGGCAGAGATTTTCAACTGCTGGGGTCTTTCTTGCTACGATCTCTTTGCGTCCCCGACCAACTACAAGTGCAGCAACTATTTTGACCTGATTGCCCCTCTGGGACAGTCACCCAGGGACGCTCTAGTCCACGATTGGCCCTCGGGTCTACTTTGTATTTCCTCCTCTTCCCCTCATTCCCCAGTTTCTGAAGAAAGCCCGCCGGTTGAAGAACAAAGCAATCCTCATAGCACCATATTGGCCTCGTCAGATTTGGTTCCCCTTCATTTGGCCTCACCTGCTAGATCAACCATGGATTCTCCGTCCAACCCTGGGGTTGATCTCCCGTACACAGAATCTGATTCACCCCAACTTGAACAGCCTGAAGTTCACAGCTTGGCTCCTCCAATTCCCTGGATTGCCAGGCAGAATGATCTTTCTTTGCCAGTACGTGACATTCTTATTGCATCTCGTAAGTCTTCCACCAGAATTACATATCCCAGCAAGTGGAAAAGATTTACTTTTTGGCTGAAAGAAAAACAGGTAGATCCTTTTTCAGCACCAGTGTCGATAGTACTGGAATATCTAGCCACTCTATTTCAATCCGGTCTGTTTGCCTCTACCATTAGAGTTCACTTGACTGCAATATATAATTTCCATGATGGTGTCCAAGACTCTCCTCTTATGTCACACAAATTATGCAAGACTTTCTTAAAAGGCGTGAATAATCTAAAACCCCCTTTTAGAGAACTTACTCAACCATAAGACCTGTCACTAGTCCTACAAGCTTTGACAATGCCACCTTTCGAACCAGCTTCTTCTTGCGACCTTAAATATTTGTCATGGAAAACCTTGTTTTTGGTCGCCATTACTTCTGCCGGACGTATTTCTGAGCTTCAAGCCTTATGCATCAAGAGTCCATATTTAATTTTTCAGAGAGATGGTGTCATTGAGAACTAATCCTTCCTTTCTGCCAAAAGTGATCTCTGAAATGTCCATTAATCAAACCATTGAATTGCAAGTTTTCTTCCCCAATCATTCAAACAAAGGAGTATATTGCCTACATACCCTAGATATTCACAGGCAACTTCGCTTCCACTTGAACAGGATTAAGGCCTCTCGTAAATCAGACCAGTTATTTTTGGCCTATTCTGGACCTAGATTAGGATGTGCTGTTGCTAAGGTCACATTTGCTAAATGGTTGAAAGACTGTGTGATCTTCATTTATAGACTACGTAATATTCCATTACCTGCTACCATAAAGGCTCTTTCTACAAGGTCGGTGGCAACTTCTGCTGCCTTACATGCCAGAGCTTCTTTATACGACATTTGTGCAGCTGCACTTGGGCTACCCCTCATACCTTCATCAATCATTACAAATTGGATTTGGCCTCCAGGGGAAGAGCATCTTTTGGTTCTATGGTGCTCAGGAATGTCCTTCCATGAGAGCATCCCAGGAATAAAGGTAGCTGGGGACGCTGTCCCACACGTAAGGAATGAACGAGGATTAACAATATCAGATAAAGAAGTTATGTCTTAACATAACGTTCCAGCTGTATTGTTGATCCTTGTTCAGTCTTTACGACCCTCCATCCTTCCCCCTCCTGTGGCTACTAGTGGATCTCACCATCTGGTTATATTGGGTCATTTGACCAGAGGTAGCTTCTACCGTCTTTTAACTTGCAAACTCAATCTGAGGTAACAGGGAGAGGGGAATTCTGGCTAAAGGTTTTAGCTCGAGAGTTTGTAGCTGACGCGAGCTTGGAAGATGGCTGGCTCTGTTCCGAGGTTAGAACCGATATCCACACGTAATGAATGAACGAGTACCAACAATACAAATGGAATGTCATGGTAAGACATGACGACTTTTTCTCTGGAATAAGCTCGCACTTTACATGAAACAGAGCTCCTCCTCCTCAATGACCATATTTAAGTGCAACCTTTATAATTGGATGGGTGACCATAAATTCACCCCGGGGGTGGCACCTATGTCCCTCATGGAGAGGGGTAGTCTGTACTGATCTTAGAATATCTCTGCTAACGACTATCTAACTATGGTTAGTTATGGTGCACAGGTTTTTTACATGGCTAGGCTTGTAAAGGCTCTAGGGCCATTAGTAATCTCATATGAACCTAGTAAAGGTCTCTGCTCTGCCTTGGGACCTTAATATGTTTTTTGCAAACTTTAGTACATTCTCCCTTTCTACCAGCTAAAGTAGATCTCAAGATGTTCTTCGTGTTTCACTGTTGCAGTCATAATTGTAGGGTGCTCCTGCCGGCAGGCAGCCCGAAGTCGGCCAGAATCCCAAAGTCTGGGTCCGGCGTTGGCTGTACTAGCTAGTACCCTGATGTCAGGACACTCAGGTATATAGCCCTCCGCCGACGCCATCTTCTCCAGTCTTTCTTGCTGTGCGGTGGAAAGCAGCTCGCAAGTCATTGGTTGGCGATTTTCGAACAGCGTGTTTGGTTTGTTGTCGGTCCGAAGTTCTTACTTCTCTTCTCAAGCTAAGTACCCCATTGGGGAATCTTTTTCTTGTTCCTCCGATGTCAGAAAAAGTTAATAATTGTATAGCGTGTGGAAAACAAATACCTCATAAAGATTTCCACTCTTACTGTTTACCTTGCTTAGGCCCTGACCACGACGTTTCTTGTTGTCTGTTCTGTGCCAGGTTCAACTCTCGCACTATCAAGCGTAGGTACGATTGGGCTCTAAATTACTTCGGTAGACGTTTCAATTATAGAATGTCGTCGGATACTGCCGGAATACAAAAGAAGCGCAAATACAAGGACAGGCCTCCGAGGTCCAAACAGGATTCGTTGCAGCCGGAGCCAGCATCAGGTTCGGCGGTCGTCAGTGAGGTGCTTTTGCAGCCCCTGTCGTCCGCCACTTCTGAACCGATGGCCGACATGGACTCCCATGGGGAGCCATCAAGACCTACTGTTTTATCTGCTGCAGGACCTTCGGACGTTGCTCCCTCAGATGGGTCCGGAACCGCTGTACAGGTACCGGCTTCTGAGGGGGTATTCAGGCCTACTCACATCACTATTTCAAAGACAAAGGCAAAGTCAAAGACTCCTGTTAAGCCTAAAGTTTCTGCTCAAGCTGCTTCTGATACAGCTCCCAGGACCCAGAAGCAATTGCTATGGATGGCTGAGGATTTGCTTACAATGATTAGGGGTTCTCACCCCCCCCCCCTGAGAAAAGGCCTCGACAGGATATTCCTTTGGATTCCTCTGACCAGGCTTCTGTGTCTTCTGTCTCTTCCTCTGATCAGGAATATTCTTTTCCTCCTTATGAGGATTCGGATGCAGAGGATTCTTTGCCCTCTGCCTCTCCTCCTGAAGATTTTTCTTTTGGGGAAACCTTACATGAGATGAGAGCACATTTTCATTGGGAAGGTCAGGATTATTCTGCTTCTAAGAAGAGACTTAGGGAATTTCTTCTTCTTCCTCAACATAGGCCTTTAGCTATTCCTCCAGTTCTTGATATTGTGGATGATGCTTTCTCTGAGGCTAATTTAAATCCTGATTCCTTGCCTCCTGCACCTTCTAAGCCTGATAGATTTTACAGGGTTCCTGATTCCCATCTATTCTTATTTAAGAACCCTTCTGCAGATCCTGAAACTATTTCTCAGGGTTCTAAGGCTGCTAAGGTTGCTACTTCTAAAAATCCTATTCCCTCTGAGAAGGATTCTCGTGCCTTAGACAGATGGGGTAAAAAGGTTTATACTTCTGCTACCCTTTCTATTAGGGCTTTAAATTGCCAGTTTCATATGTTTAAGTATATGCAATTTCTTTTGTCTGTTTTGAAGCAAAGGCTTGCTACCTTTCCAGCATGTGCAGAGGATAAGGAATTACAGGACGTATTGCATGCAACTGAACAAGTTAGCAAACATAGTTTACATTGTGGTTTTAATGCTTTGGAAGCTTCTTGCAGAGCCGCAGCCTCTGGTACTGTTATCAGGAGACATGCCTGGCTTCGTGAACAGAGTTTGCCTGAGCAGGTTAAGGCTAAACTGTTAGATGCCCCTGTTCAGCATGATGTTTTATTTGGATCTAAGGCTGAAGAGGTTATTAAAAAGATGGAAGAAAAGGCAAAATCCATGCAGACTGTGAAAGACTTCTTACAGGTTCAGCCTCCTAGATTTTCCAGGAATTGGCCCTCCAAAAATTGGTCCTTTCCCACGTCTGACAGGCCTCAAAGGGGAAGATATAGACGCTCCAGGGGTCGTGGTCAAGCTCAGGCCTCTTACAGATCCAGACAATGGACTGCTTCTTCACCTAGAAGGGGAGAAGACAGATCCCAATCGCAAAGGAAACAGACACAATGACTCTCTCGGTTGGGCTACAGGACCTCCTTGCCTGGAAGCCCCCCTCGGAGGAAAACTTTCTCTTTTTTTACAGAAATTGGACTCATATTACCCAGGACAAATGGGTATTGGACGTGATTTTAAGAGGCTACAAATTCCACTTTCATACTCTTCCCAAGGGCTATCGGTTGGCCAGATCTGCCAAAACATCAATGGTTAGAGGCCTTAAATCAAGTGGATGCTCTACTGGCCATGAGAGCCATAGAGCCTGTTCCACTCTCAGAGATGGGAAAAGGCTTTTATTCACGACTGTTTCTGGTTCCAAGAAAACAAAACTCATGGAAACCTATTCTGGACCTTTCAGTGTTGAACACCTTTTTGGAAATTCCAAAATTCAAGATGCTTACTCTGCAACAACTTATCCCAATGCTCGCCCAGGACGCCTGGATGGTGACATTGGACCTGAAGGAAGCCTATCTACACATTCCTATCAGGCAGGAACGCAGGAAATTCCTCAGATTCAAGGCAGGTTCGAGGCACTTTCAATTCTCTGTACTGCCCTTTGGTTTATCTACTGTGCCCAGAGTCTTTACCAAGTGCCTGGCCCCAGTAGTGGCTTATTGCAGACTCCAGGGGATTCAAATTTACCCCTATTTGGACGACTGCCTTATTCAGGCAGACAGCAAGGATCTTTTACTTCAACATCTGGATTTTGTTCAACGTCTTCTCCTTTTTCTGGGATTCTCAGTAAACACGAAAAAGTGACAGCTGATCCCTTCTCAGCAAATGATATTTTTGGGTGCCCTTCTAACTACAAGCTTACAAAGGGCCTTCCTCACTCCAGAAAAACAAATACAGCTGGCTTCAATTTTCAAGACCTTGGCAACTTTAACTCAGCTCACTGCAAGGAAATTCCTGCAGGCTCTGGGCTACATGGCTTCCTGCATTCTGTTGATTCCAAATGCAAGGCTTCATATGAGAAAGCTTCAATGGTATCTGAAAAGTGTATGGTCACAGCATTACCACGATCTGGACACTATGATTCCTCTAATCCCCTGCCTCCAAAAGGAGTTCCTTTGGTGGTCCAGGGTGTGTGCTTTAAACGAAGGGAAAACCTTTCGTCTGCCTCATCCTTCTCGGATCATAACCACGGATGCGTCGGATTATGCTTGGGGAGCACATTTTCTAGACAATTGCCAGCAGGGAACTTGGACAAAGAAGCATCTTCACTGGCACATCAACCTGAAGGAAATGTTGGCAGTCCAAAATGCTCTTCTAGCCTTCAAGAACCTTTTGAAACCAGGGCCTCTTCTGATTCGTACAGACAACACCACAGTCATGTGGTACAAGCAGGGGGGTTCTCATTCTTACCCCTTTTGCAGACTGGCTATGGCTTTATGGGACACAGCTCTAAATCTGAATCTGCATCTTCAGGCTCAATTCATTCCAGGAAAACAGAATCTCTTAGCAGACAGCCTAAGCAGAAACATTTTGGATCCTCACGAATGGATGCTAGATACCAGCTTATTCAGCAGGATAACTGCAGTTTGGGGTTGTCCCCAGGTAGATCTGTTTGCATCCCATCTCAATCATCAGCTGCCTCTCTTTTGCACCAGGTCCTTCCACAAAACAGCTTGGAAAGTGGATGCCCTGTCATTCAGCTGGAGGAACCTTTCGGGATATGCCTTCCCTCCTCTTCCTCTACTTCCTCGGGTATTACTGTAGATAAAACAGGACAAGCCCAAGTTAATCATTTTGATTTCTCCAAATTGGCCTCGACAGTTTTGGTATCCAACTTTAAAGCACCTGTTCTTGGAACCTCCTTGGATTCTTCCTCTGAACCCTTCTCTGCTGTCCCAGCATCAGGGTCAGATGCTACACCCTCATCTCAAGACCCTTTGCCTGGCAGCTTGGCTCTTCAAGGGAATTTGATCTCTTCTGATCTACCCAAACAAGTTTTGGATGTTCTTCTAGAAGCTAGACGGCCTAGCACTAGGAAATCCTATGCCTCTAAATGGAAAAGATTTTGTATTTGGATGCAGGATCGGGGCTCTAACCCTTTTGTGCCTGATCTCTCGTCTATTTTACTTTACCTTTCTGACCTTTTGTCTAAAGGCCTTTCCTTTTCTTCCATTAAAATTCATGCTTCTGCTATTTCTGCTCATTACAGTACTGATCCTCCTGTTTTTTTTCACCAATTGGTGAGACAATTTTTGAGAGGGGCTAAGAATTTGAGGCCTCCTAGAACCCCTCCTGTCCCTGCTTGGGATCTTAATTATGTCTTGGAGAAACTTACTTTGCCTCCTTTTGAGGCTGCTGCAACCTCAGATATTAAGTTTTTATCCTGGAAGACAGTTCTTTTGTTAGCATTGACTTCTGCCAGAAGGGTTTCAGAGTTGAAAGCTCTCATGGCTGTGGAACCTTACTTTATTTTCCACCAAGACAGAGTTTCCTTGAGGACCAATCCTACTTTTATGCCTAAGGTGATTTCGAAAGTGGCTTTAAATCAGACAATTCACCTTCCTACTTTTTTCCCTAATCCTCAAAATAAAGGGGAAAGGATTTTGCATTCATTGGACGTACACAGACAGTTTTACTTGGACAAGACTAAAGAGTTCAGAAAATCTGACCAATTGTTTATCTCTTTTGCCTCCAGTTCTCTTGGAAAGGCCATTTCCAAACAAACTATTTCCAAATGGATTGCGTATGGAGTAAGGTTTTGTTACACTCATCATGGGAAACAGTTTCCAGGTTCTGTGTGGAGTCATTCTACTAGAGCAGCTGCCACTTCTACAGCTTTTCTCAGAGGAGTTCCTACCAAAGATATTTTGGAAGCTGCCACTTGGAGTTCTGTGCATACTTTTTCCAAGCACTATAATCTCCCTCTGTATTCTAAGTCCAGGGCAGGCTTTGCCTCTGCTGTCTTGCAGGGTCTCCTTGCTGCCCCTTCTTCTTTTTAAGCCTCCTCCCCTTTTACACTGCTTTGGGATTCCACCCTACAGTTATGACTGCAACAGTGAAATACGAAGAACATGGTACAGTTGTGTACACCTACCATAAATGTAGATGTTCGAGTGTCTTCACTGTTGCAGTCGGTGTTTCCCTCCCTCCTATCCCCTCTTATTCTGGTTTGTTTTCCTTTCCACTTCTTTTATGGTGTATTTGTGTTCATTGTGGGATACATTTTGGTTTACTGGGAACTTCTGACATCTGGGGCAAGAAAGGCTGGAGAAGATGGCGTCGGCTGAGGGCTATATACCTGAGCGTCCTGACGTCAGGGTACTAGCTAGTACAGCCGACGTCGGACCCAGACTTTGGGATTCTGGCCGACTTCGGGCTGTCTGCCGGCAGGAGCACCCTACAGTTATGACTGCAACAGTGAAGGCACTCTCAACATCTACATTTATGGTAGGTGTACACAACTGTACTTTCCTTTCCTGGAAAACTATTTTTTCTGGTGGGTATTACTTCTGCAAGACAGGTATCCAAACTCCATTCACCGTCTTCCAAACCACTGTATTTTTGTTTTTCATAAAGACAGAGTTAATTTATACCCACCCCTTCCTTTTTATCAAAAGTTGCCTCTGACAGTCAAGTTATCAGTTTGCTAGTTTTCTTCCCCAAATTTGAAAATAAATGAGAATACATACTTCATCTTCTAGACTTTCACAGACAACTTCGTTTTTACCTTTACAAGACCAAGGAGTTTAGGAAAACAACTCTTATTTGTCTCCTTTAGTAATAGAATGGGAAAACCAGTTTCAAAAACTACAGTGGCTGAATGGGCAACAGATTGCATCTCTGCTTATTCCTTGAGAGGTGTAACTTTACCAAGACAACCAAAGGCACATTAAACCAGGTCAGTGTCTTCATTGGCTGCTTTTTGGGGTAGACCATCCATTGATATTTGTGCAGCTGCCTCATAGTCTGATACCTGTACTTTAATTCCAATTACAAATTGGACATCATCTCCAGAAGTAGAGCTGCTTTTGGTTCTGCAGTTCTCCAGAACATCCTTCCATGTAGACCACCCAAGGTTGCCATAGCTGGGGACACTGGCCTTTCCATTGAGAAACTAATGAAAATTACATTTTCAAAGAAGTTATGCACTCACCATAACATTTCATCCTTGTTGTCCATTTTCATTCTTCCTCAAGTTCCCTCCCTCCTCCCCGTATTTTGTGATAGTAATACATAAAATAGCAAACTCTGAGGGATTGCAGTTGTCAGGGGCATTATGGGTAAGGGAGGAGCTCGATTCGAATCAGAGAATCTGTAGAAGGTGGCAGAACTAGATCCAAGTGTTGGATCTGAAACCATTTGTTGAGGAAGAATGAAAATGGACAACAGGTGGAATGTTATGGTGAGTAGCATATAACTTCTTTTTTGTGTTGGAAGTAATTGGTTTTGTGTTTGCATGTGGCATACTTAGAGGGATAAAGGCAGTAAGATTTACTGGTGAGTTTTATTTTCTTTCTGCATGAAAACAAGGCATCATTCTTACATTTGAACAAAGCTTTCAGTTAAGTGATTAGCCAGGCTTTTTTCTTGTACTCGAGTGGCACTATGAGTGGGAAAAATTTGTCTTGAATTTGTAGGAGGGTATGTGTAATTAGAACAGCAGCTGAATTGGGGTTTTTCACATGGGAAATGGGAGATTGATGGATAGTTGCCAAGTGTTTTTGAGGTTTTCAGTATTGGTAGTGGAGCTGTGTCTAAAGGTAACTGTTTTGAAGGGCAGTTGTGGTGACTGTTGGAAAATTTGCAAGGTTGTTGGTGAGTCGTTGCAAGTCAGGGTGGAAGAACAGATATGTTGGAGATAATACAATTGTTAGTGATTGCTATATTCAGAATGGAGTAGGTGTTGAATAGGAAATTTGAATGGGTAGTGCTATTGACTAACTGTATAAGTTGATATTGGCTAGGAGTTCTGTGATGTCATTTCTCGGGGAACCTAGGTAACTGAAGTTAAAATCATCTAGAATAATAGAGTACTTGTGGGAAGCTGAGGTAATCATAAAAATAAGGAAAGTTTTAGAAGGATCCATGATTACTTGATCAATTTTAGTTGGGTTAAGTTTTTTTTTTCATTGTATATACAGAATGACGTTTCCCCCGCCTTGCCTTTTGCCAGATTTTGTATCTTGGTGAGAGGGGCAGTAGGTGCTGAGAGTGTTGTAGGGAAGGTGTGTGTTTGTAAAGTTTATTAGATTTGCTTTGTCTTAATTAATCCACAGGGAAGGATGGAGGGGTGAGGGTAAAGCTATGGAAGCTGTGTGGTGGAAGGGACGTGGATTTGATCCACCATAGGCTCTGAGGAGTATGAGTAAGATGGGGGTGAATTTATAGAGCTGTTTAGGAAGTTTGAGGTGGGGTTATTGGGGGTTGTTAGACTTGGAGGAGAGGAGTTATGTGCGAGTGGCAATAAGATAATGGAGTGTACAAAAGAGTGGGGTATATCTTGGGGTTGCGTTGGGTAACTGGGGTGCTTTGTGATAGGCTATTGAAGGGAAGGTTGAGAGATGGGGTTACAAGAAGTAAAATGTGGGTTAGAGGGAGGAGGAGTAAGATAGTGAGATGGAGAAGCAGTGTGGAGGTTAGTGATGGGGAGCTCTGAAATTATTTGGCAGGAGTCTGTTGATGGTGCGACAGGACTAGAATGTGTATGGGAAGGTGAAGGGCTTATGAATGATGTGGTGTTTCAGTGGTTTTATTTAAGGGTGAATGGTATTGAAACAATGGACATTCAGGATGAAAGGTGGTTGTGGGTAGTAAGTTTATTGAAACTGCGTGTTCTTTTAATGGGTGGTTAAATGTGGGTGGAGATGGGGATGTATAAACTGGAGCAGCCCAAACACAGTAGTGGGCAGGCAAAAAAAAAAAAAGAAAAACTAAGTAAATCTCAGCCCCCTTAATGGTTGAAAGCATGGGTGGTCACCTTCAAGATCAGAAACAAGTGTGCAAGATGAGCTTTTTATTAAACAATCTAGTGAGTTGGAGTCCTCTTGCAGGATAGTTAATAAATGCAACCTGGTTCCCCGGACAAGATGAGCTGTTAAACTGCACCCTTGTCAAATCGAGTAATAAGGAAGATTGGAGTCTTTACTGCTTTATTTTAAAACCTAGTGTAGTGCTTTAGTAGTAAATATACCTTGATAGACTTCCCCAGGAGCCACCAGAAATTGCCTTTACTTTCTGTAAATTAAAGCTTGAAATGTTTAAGTAAAAATTGGCTTAGGACCACCAGGGATTCCCATTGTGCAGTCAGTAGGTAAAATAAGAGCATGTGCTTGTAAGTTAAGAAAGCAAGTTAGTGAAAGTGTTCTAAAATGTGTCAGAGTTATTTTAGGAAGGAATAGAGACTTGGAAGATCGAGGTGTGTTGTGTGTGCGTGTGTGTGTGTGTGGGGTAATCATGTTGTATTAAAAAGCTACAAAAATCATTGCATTTCTCTCAGTGAAAAAAAAACACTGACACACTTCATAGCATCAATTTGAAATATCTATTTTAGATGGTGACAGGAAGTTATCCATGTATCATATTTAATGTATAGCAAACAATAACAAAAAGGCCTTTAGAAAACACTGTTACTGTCATTATCTAACTTAGTATAACCTTAATACCAGAATTAGCCAGGTACCCTGGTTAATGGATCCAAACATGTAGTGTGTGTGTGTCATATATGTGCTCTGTCTTCCAGTTCCACAGAATGCATGTGTCATCAGATTACATACATCAGTTCTTTTCCCCACAGAAATATGTGTGTAATTACATTACATCACATTAGATGTTCTTCGTGTTTCACTGTTGCAGTCATTACAATTGGGTTATCCTACTGGCAGGCTGCCCTCAGTCGGCCTGAATTCCAAAGTCTTGATCCGGCGTCTGTTGCTGTCACCTCTTTCCTGACGTCAGAGCGTTAGGGGTATAAAAGATGCAGCCGACACCATTTTCTTCAATCTTCAAATTTCTTGCCGCGCGGTGCCTGAAGCAGAAGCAGTTCGCAAGTGCCGGTTGGCAGACCCCTGATATTTTCGTGTTAGCTTTTAATGAAGACTTCGGATCTGAAATTCTAAGTACCCCGTTGGGGAAACATTTTTCTTGCTCCAGTCAGATGTCCGAAAAAGTTAATAATTGTATTTCTTGTGGGAAGCAAATACCTCATAAGGACTTTCATTCTTACTTATTCCTTGCCTAGGCCCTGACCACGACGTTGTTAGTTGTCGGTTTTGATCTAGATTTAATCAATGCACTATTAAGCGTCGGTACGATTTTACATTACACTATTTTGCCAGAAGATTTAATTATACGATGTTGTCTGATAGCCATCCGACTACCGGAATTCACAAGAAATGCAAAGAAAAGGACAGGTAACCGAGGTCCAAAACAGCCGAGGCTTCTTCTAAGCCACTCGCCAGTTCTCAGTGAGGTGCCTTAGCAGCCCCTGATGCCTGCTACTTTAGAGCCGCAGACCACTACCGATTCCCACGTGGAATCGACTAGGCCGCTGGAAACTCAAGGTTTTGGACCCTCTGAGACTATTCCCTCACATGGGTCCGGAGCCGCTGAGCAGGCATCGGCTTCTGAGGGTGTTTTCAGACCTACTCAATTATACATTAAAACGACTTCAGCTTCAAAGGCAAAGACTAAAGCACCTTTAAAGACAAAGAAACAAGTACAACAGCCTCATGGACAGGCTTCCATGCCCAAAAAACAAATGCTCAAAATGGCCGAAGACTTAATTACTTTGATCAGGGGTTCCCATCCCCCTCCTGATAAAACGCCTAGGCAAGAGACAGACTATGAATCTTCAGATCAGGTTTCTATTTCTTCTGATTCCTCTTCTAATCAGGAATACTGTCTTCCTCCCTATGAGGATTCTGATGCTGAAGAATCTATCCCTTCAGCCTTTCCTCCTACTCTTTTGGGGAAACCTTGCATACCATGAGGGAACATTTCCACTGGGAGAGCCAAGATTTGTCTGAATCTAAGAAAAGTCTCAGAGACTTTTACTACCACAACACAGGCCTTTAGCTATTCCACCTGTGTTGGACATTGTAGATGATGTGTTTTCAGACTCTAGTCTGACCCCTGACACTTTACCCTCCAGCTCCTGTTAAGCCGGACAGATACTACAGGGTTCCTGACTCTCATAAATTCCTTTTCAAAAACCCTGCTGCTGACCCAGAAACTATCTCTCAGGGTCCCAAAGGGATCAAGGCTTCCACTGCAAAAAAAAACCCTACCCCCTCTGACGGGGATTCTAGGACACTGGACTGATGGGGAAAAAAGATTTACACTTCTGCTACCTTGGCTATAAGGGCTTTAAATTGTCAGTTTCATATGCTCAAATATCAGCAGTATATCATGTCACTGCTTAAACAGAAAATGTTGATAAATTCCGAATGTGCAGAAAACAAAGAAATGCAGGATTTATTGCATGCAGCTGAACAAGTTGGAAAGCATATTTGTATAACCACGATAAAAAGAACACACCAAATATTCTTCACCACAAAAATAGATCCAAGTTCGTGTGATGCAAGGATTTATTTTAAAATACTTTTTCAAATATAAACTGCAAAATCACTTCTCACTTTGTAAAACATGAAACACAAGTAAGTTCTCTAGCGCCTCGGCAGACTTGCCTTTAACAGAGTAAAAAATTTTTAATTCATACAAACTCACTTTTATACTAAAATAAAACACACCCACTCAACCATAATTAATAAATAAACAGTACTATACGTATCAAAACATTCAGTACTAACCATACATTATTAAACACAAAATTGATTACAACAAACTTTTCCATGAACAATCATAATTTAGGCCTATAGGGTTCAGTGTGTTAAATTTCAAAATTAAACAAGTTTCTTTTTTCCTTAATACATATTTAATTTGTTGCTCAAAAGTTCACTTCCTTTTACACTATCTAACACTGTTACTAACATTCCCTCGGGATTACCATTATGATATTTATTAAAATGCAGCGCTATGGGACTAGTTTTATTATTTTTTATATCTCTAACATGCTCTTTTATCCTACAGGCAAATGTTCTCTGTTTCTCCCACATAGAATTTATTACACAGACATTGCATGCCATATACAACTCCCTCTGTTTTACAATTAAATGTTCCATTTATAAAAAATGGAACACTAGTAATTTTACCAAATTCTTTTACTACATACTTGCGAATACTACATTTACCACAAGCTACTGTTCCCAATTGTTCTACTTTCTTTATCATTTGTATTTTTGGCATATTAAATCTACTATGAACTATAAAATCTTTTGTACTTCTTCCTTTTCTATAAGAGAAACCCAATCTTTTATTACATAAAAAGTCCACTTCTTTTTTAACTACATTCCAACTGTGTTTTACTTGTTCCACAATTTTTTCAGATAACACAGAGTAAGTGGAAACAAAATAGATACAATCACTATCCTTCACACTACTTTTACCCCCACCATATCTTACATTTTTCTTAACCTTATTCAAACTAGCTTTCAAATCACCTATATCATACCCCCTAGAACTAAATTTATTAAAACTTTGACTGAATTCATTTTCAACTTGCACTGGATCATTACATAATCTTTTAATTCTATTAAATTCCGTATATGGTATGGCTTTGATAATATGTGGCGGATGAAAACTTTTTCCATGTAAAACAGATCCTGTACCTTTAAATTTTCTATATATACAGGAATTAATATGTTCCCCCACTTGTCCTCTTAACAAAACAACTAAATAATTCACTTCATGTCCTGTTTGTAAACCATCAAACTTAACACCCATATTATTCTCTTGTATTTGCTCCAAGAACAATGTAACTTGTTCTTGCCCTCCTTTGCAAATAAATATTAGTCTATAAAACGAAAATATTTACACACATATTTCTTAAATAATTGGTTTATATATATACACATATTTTCAAAATATCCCATAAAAATGTTAGCATAACTAGGGGCAAATGCTGCCCCCATTGCTGTACCCTGCCTCTGTCTATACAAGTTGCCATTAAATTCAAACATATTATTTTTCAAACACATTCTAATCAGATCCACTATAAATTCCACTACTGGACTCTCACCCATATAATATTTGATTGCATGTATGCCATCTTCATGTTTAATGTTAGTATATAGACTAACTACGTCAATAACAAAAAAAATACATACTGTATTCCCATTTTATATTTTTTTTTATCTTTTCTAACAAGTCAAACACATCTAAGATGGTAGTTTGAATACTGTTGGTAACACATATTCATGTAAAAAACATGAAGTATTCTGCAAAAAGCTACTACTTGCTGGCACTACGGGATGTCCTGGTGGATTATTCATACTTTTATGTATTTTAGGAATACAATAAAAACATGGCATTCTGGGATTTTTTATATTACATTTTTCTTTCACATCTTTGTATGAAAAATAGTGTAATCTATAACCTTTATCTATCATTTCCTTATATTCTCTTTGGGCTTCCTCATAATTTAACTTACCAATTCTTTCATAAACCTTGTCTTCATTTAAGTGTGCGTAACACATTTTTAAATACTGTAAATAATCTAGAACAACCAATTTTACCACCTTTGTCTGGTGGTTTAAATATTAATTTTGTCTTTTGACACAAATTCATTAAACATTTCCATTCTTTTGTAAGATTATATTGAACCTCCTTTTTTCTCACAGTGAACTGTTGAAATTCTTTGTCCACATTATGAGTAAGTGATTTATTAAAATACTTTATATTCTCATTCCTCTGTGTAGGCATGAAATCACTTTTTACTTTAACAGCACTCGTGTCCAATTCACAATATGCATTTACACATTCATCTGAACAACATGAATAAAAACTGTCATTTACACTGTCATCCATACTATTCCTTTCTTCACTTTCTTTATTTTTGTGGTGAAGAAGTTGGAAAGCATACTTTGCAACGTGGTTTTGATTCTCTAGAAGCCTCCTGCAGGGCCGCTGTTACGGGTGCTGTCATTAGGAGGCATGCTTGGTTAAAGGAACAAAATTTGCCTGATCATGTCAAAGCAAAATTATTAGATGCTCCATTACAGCATGACACCTTGTTTGGTGTTAAGGCAGAAGTGTTAAAGAAAATGGAGGACCAAGCTAAATCTATGTAAACAGTCAAGGATTTCTTACAGGTACAGCCTCCAAGATTTAGCAGACACTGGCCTACAAAGAATTGGTTCTTTCCAGTATCAGACAGGCCACAAAGGGGCAGATCCCAGCCCCAAGGTTCGTACAGGTCTAAACAGTGGGGTGCTTCTACCTCCAAAAGTGGAGAAGACAAATCGCAGCCATACAGGAAACAGTCCCAATTACTTCCCCCTGCCTGTGCCAAGCACTTATCTTCTGGCAGCACCTTTAGGGGGAAAATTAGCACTTTTTTCTCAAAATTGGCACATAACAACCAAGGACAAATGGGTCCTAGACATAGTGTCACAAGACTACAAGTTTCACTTCCATACCCTGTCAAGGGCAAACGGTTGGCCAGACCTGCCAAAAAATCCATGGGCAGAGGCACAAAAACAAATCTCATCCCTTATGGACACGGGGGCCATTCAACAAGTACCAGAGCAAGAGCAGGGACAAGGATTTTATTCAAGACTGTTCTTGGTACCGAGAAAGGACAAGGCCTGGAGACGAATACTGGACCTATCTTTTTCTAAACACATACCTGGATATAACAAAATTCAAAATGTTGACTCTACAGCAGCTTCTGCCCATGCTGGGCAAGAAGGCTTGGCTTGTGACTTTAGACCTAAAAGAGGCATACCTGCATGTCCCAATCAGACAAACATGCAGAAGATACCTCGGATTCAAAGCATTACCAATTCTCTGCACTGCCCTTTGGCTTGTCTACTCCACCCAGGGTCTTTACAAAGTGCCTGGCACCAGTAATTGCATTCTGCAGACAGAGAAATACAAATATATCCTTACTTGGATGACTGCCTCATTCAGGCAGAGAACAAGGACATTCTACTACAGCATCTGGCATTTGTAAAGATATTTTTAACATGCCTAGGGTAAACAGTCAACGAAAAGAAATCAAAACTTGTACCCTCTCAAGAGATAATATTCCTGGTGCAAGCTTAAATACAACTGCCCAGATGGCTTATCTCATGCCAGACAAAGGCAACTGACTGCCTATTTCAAAAAGTTGGCAACAAAGGCCCAGATATCTGCAAGAAAAAATCTGCAGGCTTTGGGCTTCATGGCATCCTGCATTCTACTAATTCCATATGCAAGACTGCATATGAGGAAACTTCAGTGGTACCTAAAAAGTGTTTGGACTCAACATTGCCACAGCTTGGAAACAATGATTACTCTTTCTCTGCCTACAACAGGAGTTTCGATGGTGGGCGAAGGCTTGTCACCAGAACAAAGGACAGCCATTCACTTTACCCCCAGCTAGACAGACATTAACAATGGATGCATTAGATTATGCTTGGGGGGCCCACATGGCAGGAAGATGTATTCAAGGCACATGGTCCGCAAACCAAATGCATCTACATATCAATCAAAAAGAGATGCTAGCTGTTCAGAATGCCCTGAAAGCCTTCAAGGACCTACTTCATCCGGGACAACTACTGATAAAGACAGACAACACCACGGTCATGTGGTATATAAACAAGCAGGGATGCACTCATTCTTACCCCCTTTGCAGACTAGCCATGACTTTGTGGGACACAGCATTCACTTAACGAAGTACATCTGCAGGCACAATTCCTGCCAGGAAAGACAAATACTCTGGCAGACAAACTAAGCAGAAACCTCATGGATCCCCACGAGTGGAAATTGGATCCACAAGTCTTCAGCATAACAAGGAAATGGGGATGCTCGGATATAGATCTATTTGCCTCTCCTCACAACTACCAACTAAAAAGATTCTGCACAAGGACTTATCACAGACAAGCATGGAAAGTGGACGCCCTATCTTTCAGCTGGAAAAACTTAGCAGTATATGCCTTCCCTCCACTGCCTCTCCTCTCCAAGGTCCTCCTAAAGGTCAGACAAGAGAAGCAAAAGATGATACTGATTGCCAGACTGGCCCCGCCAGTACTGGTATCCAATCCCAAGCAACTAGTCTCAATGCCCGGTTTGGACCTTACCTCAAATACCTCCTCTACCGTCCCAACAAAACAGTCGGATCCTGCACAGCCAACTCAAGATCTTAAATCTGGCAGCAGGGCGGATCCTGCACAGCCAACTCAAGATCTTAAATCTGGCAGCATGGTGGATAATGTAGTCATACAAAAAACGCACCTCTCACTAAAGCTGTGATGGATGTCATTTTGGAAGCCAGAAGGCCTAGTACTAGAAAATCTTATGCTGGAAAATGGAAGAGATTCTGTGCTTGGAACCAGACACAAGGAATTGACAAAGCTGTACCAAATATTCCACAGATTTTGCAATACTTAACTGAGATGCTGAACAAAGGCCTATCTTTTTCATCAATTAAAATTCATGCCTCTGCCATTTCAGCTCATTACAATACAGAGCCACCAATCTTTTCTCATCCGTTAAGGCAGTACCTCAGAGGAGCCAAAAACTTAAAGCCTCCAAGGAGATCACCAATACCTGCATGGTACTTCAACTATGTCTTGGAAAAACTCGCCCTGCTTCCTTTTAAGCCAGCCGCTACAGCTGATATGAAGTTTTTATCTTGGAAAACAGCTCTGCTCCTAGCAATAACTTCTGCAAGACGAGTTTCAGAGCTACAGGCACTCATGGCTGTGGAACCTTTTTATCATTTTTTATCCAGACAGGGTCTCTCTGAGGACAAACCTGACATTTATGCCTAAGGTGGTGTCCAGTGTGGCCCTTAACCAAACTATTCATCTGCCAACTTTTTATCCAAATCCACAGAACAAGGAGGAGAGAATTCTACATTCTTTGGACGTACACAGACAGCTTCCATTCTACTTGGACAGAACCAAAGTTTTCAGAAAGACAGAGCAGTTACTAGTGGCATATGCTGCAGGATCACAAGGAAAGGCCATCTCAAAGCAGACTATTTCAAAGTGGATAGGCCACTGCATTTTTTTTCTGCTGTTCACAAAATGGCAAGCCAGTGCCTAAGGGCATTAGGCCTCATTCAGCCAGAGCAGCAGCCACTTCAGCAGTCTTCCTCAGGGGAGTACCAACCAAAGACATTTTAGAGGCTGCTACCTGGAGTTCCGTGCACACCTTTACAAAGCATTGTCATCTACCACTCTACTCTAAGTCTAGGGCAGGCTTTGCCACTGCAGTTCTGCAGGGCCTCATAGCCACCCCTAATGCTATTTAGCTCCAGCCTCCCAACCATAGCTTTGGGATTCAACCCAATTGTAATGACTGCAACAGTGAAACACGAAGAACATAGTACAGTTGTGTACACTTAATAAATGTAATGTTCGAGTGTATTCACTGTTGCAGTCCAGGTTACCCACCCACCATCCCTGTTATTTTTGTTGGAACTTATCTGTATTTCATAGATTCATACTAGGCTATCTGCCCCAGGGCATTTATAAGCCTAGCCAGAGTGTGTTTGGCTTTCGCCACCCATTTTAAATTAATTTTGCTATGCCCTTTTTCGAGGTTAGTATACTGTGCCTCTAACAGTGACACAGAAGTGTATACCCAGGGTAAACCTACAATCTCCCATCCACTCATCAAAATTCCTCTTGAAGAGAGTCAATGAGGGACTCTGCCTACCCTGGACTGGGATTTTATTCCAGAGTGAAGGGAGCCTCTGGGTTATGAATCTGTCCCTCCAGCATGTCCTATTTATTTCAGTGCTGAGGTTCAAGTCTCTCGAGCGCGTAGTTTGATGGGATTCGGATTTCCTGAGGTGCATCATGTCCATTAATTCCGGGTTGGACATGGCTTTATACATCAGGCACAGATCGCCTCTGAGCAGGCGGTATGCCACTGAGTAGAGCTGGAGTTTTTTTAACCGGGCAGCATATGGCATCTGTTTGAGCCCTTTGATCCTCTTGGTGAGGTACTTTTGGGGTCTTTCCAGTTGCTGCAGGTGTCTGGTAAGGTGCAACCCAAAAGGGGCAATTGTACTCAATTATGGTCCTGATGAGGGATGAGTAAAGAGGCACGATGACCTCCCCTGATCTAGATGTGAATCCCTTCATGATTAGGTGGGCTATATAAAATGTTTTTCTAACCACTTTGGCCATGTGGTTGTCAAATGAGAGATTGCTATCAACTTGGGTCCCCAGGTCCCTAATTACTTCTGTACTTAATGGATTACCACCTGTGTGGTAATTTGTGGGCACTTTGTTTTTACCAAAGGGGATGACTATACACGTTTTGGTGTTTAGCTTGAGGCCATGGCTCTGGCACCGGTTGTCTGTTTCTATGAGGCCCTTTTGGAGGATGCTTGTGTCGGCTGGAGAGTCGATTATGGCGCCCAGTTTGCAGTCATCTGCAAACTTGCTCAGCCACAGTCCTTCCATGTTGGCCTGTACCTCCGAGAAATATATACCGAACAAGAGAGGTCCCAGGACTGAGCCTTGTGGGACGCCACTTGTAACTAGTTTGGAGTCTGTTATGGCTCCAGCAATTCTAACCATGTGGGTTCTGTCCTTGAGCCAGTTTGCAACCCATCTAGTGACATAAGGGTTTATATTTAAGCTGGTGAGCTTATCTATAATGCCCGAGTGGGGTATTGTATTGAAGGCTTTTGCGAGGTCCAGGTAGGCTGTGTGGACCACCTTCCCCTTGTCAATGGCCTTGGTGACTGTTTCAAAGAAATCAACCAGGTTTAAGAGGCAAGATCTGCCTTTAACAAAGCCGAACTGGGTAGGATCCAGTGTCTGTAGGTCCCCAATATCTTTATTTATGAGATCCATGATGGTCCTTTCCATAGCTTTGCAGACCAAGCTAGTCAGGCTTATGGGGTGATAGTTTCCAGGATCTGTTGAGGCACCACCTTTGTGGAGAGTGACCACTGTTGCTGTACGCCACTCTTTGGGTACATATACTGTAGTAAGGCTGAGATTGAACAGTAGTTTTATGTTTGGGTTTAGCTCTTCTTGGAGTTCATGTAGGACGCAGCCCGGGACACCGTCTGGTCCCGGTGATGCTGTGTTTTTTGCTTTGGAGAGGGCAGCTCTTACCTGAGTATCTGAGATGTCAGGGGGGCAGCACTCTGCTGGGATAGATATTTGCCCTTTTGGTGGGGGGGGGGGGGTTTGCGCTGAACCTGTCAGCTAGGATGTTGGCAATGTCTGTGGGTTCAGAGTATTTTTTGTCATTTTGGACTAATTCTGAGCATATCAGGGAATTCCCACCCAAGTTCCTAACATAACTAAAGAAAGCCTTGTGATTATCCTTAGTGTCCTGTGCAATTTTTTTCTCGAAGCTGGCCTTAGACGATTTTATGAGTGCCCGTAGTTTTTTGCTAATACTGATCAGAGATACCTTCCCTTTTTGGGATTTTGCTCTATCATGTAGTAGCTTCCTCCTTCTATTGTACAGTTTGTTTATGGCTGGGGTCCACCAGACAGGACGTCTGCCTTTGGAGGATTGGGTCTTGGTTTTATTTGGGATTGCATGATCCATGCATTCCTGAAGGTGTTCATAGAATGTGTTTATAAAGGATTCTACGGTCTGGGTCATATTTTCCACAGGCCCGGGGGCTTTGAAGGATTCCACCTCAGTTTTGAGGAGTTTGAAATTTGCTTTAGAGAAGTTTTTCACTGTGGTTTTCAGGGCAGGGGGTGGAGTCGGGATGTGAATATCCAATGAGATTAGTTTATGGTCTGATCTTATCAGTGAGGGATACACTTCTTGTCTGGAGCATAGAGTCCCCATGTTGGTGATGATCAGGTCCAGTATGTTTTCCCCTCTTGTGGGAGTGGTAACAAGTTGTTCCATAGCATTTGAGTTTATAAATTCTAGGAACCTTTGGGCTAGGGTGTTGGCGCTAGAGTAATGCTCCCAGTCTATGTTTGGGTAGTTGAAGTCGCCCAATATAATGGTGTTTGGAGAGACCTTCATATTTTCCAGTGTTCTCAGGAAGGCCGAGAGGGGTTCCTGGGTTTGGGAGGATGGTCTGTAGCAGGCTATAAACTGGAAGGCAGTTTTACCCACTGTTAGTTGCACATGGATAGTCTCTGATGCTTTTTGCTGTGCCACCAACCTGGAGGTGTGGGTATCTTTGAATATTGATACTCCCCCTCCTTTTGTGGTTCGGTCCAAGTTTTGGGGCCGAAAAGCATGGTATTAGGTATAACCTGGTAGTGCTGGGGTGCTCTCGGGAGCCTTGAACCAGGTTTCTGTTACTGCACAGATATCGATGTTCTCCATGCTAAGGAGAATTTCGAGTGCGTGCATCTTGAGGTTTAGACTTCTGGCGTTGAGCAACATTACTCTTAGTTTCTTATCCCTTGTGATACCTATGGAGGTGGGTTTGTCTTTTGAGCCTTGCCTAAAAAAGGCACTATGGGGGTAGCAAGAGCCTTTGCCAATATCCGAAAGCCCAGGGGTGACAAGTGCAAGCCGTCCCTAGCGAAGCATCATGGCTTGTCGCGCATGTCATCCCAGGGTGACAGGCATTGGATCCCCTTTGAATGACACCAATACTTAAGCCAATTGTTGAAATTGATTATCTTGTCTACATATTGTGGCATCATTCTTGGTGAAGGTAAGATGCTACTCAAGGTCAGGGTCATACCAGCCTGGGCTACATGCTCAGAGAGCTTCTCTGTCTCTCCATGTAGTCCAGGGAGGTACATCTCAGGTCATTCACACCAGCATGGACAATGAGTCATATTTGTACTTGCCTTGGAGTGACCCGAGTGCTTGTGTTATGTGGCGGATCCTAGCGCCCGACAGGCAGCTCACCGTGACCTTCTCCTTGTTCAGCCTGGTGAGCGGGACGTCAGTGTGCCTGACGATAGTCACCTGTTACATGTGTATCAGGTGTGTTGTTTAGCCTTAAGGGCTGTGACTGTTCGGCACACTGGCTTTGTGAGCTGTGTGTTGCACGTGTTTTGTTTTGGAGTGGCAGTTGCTTGGGTGTCTTCTTTGGAGGTCTCTGCTGCTTAGGCAGATTTTTATTTATAGCCTCCGAGTATGTTTTTGTGTGTTTGTGTTTGGTTTGCTGTCGTGGTAGGTCTATGCGAGACTGGAATTGTAGTGTGTGGTTTCCTTCTTCTCCTGACTGGTTTTGCCAGTACTGAGTTGAGAGAGCTTAGCCTCCAGTATGACTATAAGGTTGCATCTGTCATGTGTTGGAATTTGTTGGGAGGAGGAGAGGGTTGTCTGTGTACATGAGGCAGTTGTAACATTGCCTCAAGATTCCCAGATTCACCAGCTGGACCGGAGAGGAGATTGACAACTGACCTTTGGACATGCTAGAATAGTATTGGGAATTCCTTTATAATTGAAAAAAAAGGGCCAATGGAGAACAAGGTACTCAAGGGGAGTTTGTGAGGGTGTAGTGCTTTTAATTTTTTAGTGCTGATTTACATAATTGCTTTAGTGAGCAAGTGCCAGGTAACTTAAATGCAATGTGTTACAGGTAACTTAAATGCAAAAACAACACAGTAACTTTCTTTCAAGTGAAACAAGGAAATAAGTACAGTAAGCAATGCAGATATCACTAGGGATCCACAGAAGCGCTGAAAAGCCGCGTTTTAGGTGGAATTAGCGTTTCAGGGAAATAACAAGCAAACAAACAACAAGCATACAAAGAAAGCTAGATTCAGCAGGCCTGGATCTAGTCTATGCTACAACAAACAAGGTGTACCAATTTCAGTAAGAAACAGTTGAAATATGCAGGCACTATAAGCCTTTAACGAGAAATTCCCAGCTCAGAAGGGCAGAGTCCAGCCTCTCCTCCCACAAGAGTGCAGACCACAAACGTTTTTAATGTAAAATAACTGGCCTGAAGCCCAAGTGCTTAAACCAGAACTAATACACGTTTAGAATAACAGACACTGAGCCCTCAATCAGCAGTTCCCAACTTAGAAGGATGTAAGCTACCTGTCCTGCCACCACAGTGCAGGCCACAAACCTTCCTAATTTAAAACAACTGGTCTGAAGCCCAAGTGCTTAATCCAAAAGACTTAGAATGATAGCTATGCTTTAATCAAGTTACTACCAAGCAGTAATAAATACAATTGAATACTTTAAAGAATGCCTGGATTAGTTCACAAGTTATACAAACAAGGCTAGATTCAGCAGGCCTGCATCTAGTCTATGCTACAGCAAACAAAGTGTACCAATTTCAGTAAGAAGCAGTTCAAATATGCAGGCACTATAAGCCTTTAACCAGAAATTCCCAGCTCAGAAGGGCAGAGTCCAGCCTGTCCTCCCACAAGAGTGCAGACCACAAACCCTTTTAATGTAAAATAACTGGCCTGAAGCCCAAGTGCTTAAACCAGAATTAATACACTTTTAGACTAACAGACACTGAGCCCTCAATCAGCAGTTCCCAACTTAGAAGGATGTAAGTTACCTGTCCTGTCACCACAGTGCAGGCCACAAACCTTCCATGGTCTGAAAGGGCATGTACCTAGAGTGCACGTGCACAGGAATTGAGATGCTCTGCTGCTTGCTACCTGTCTGCTCTAGTGATATTTCCAGCTGTTCAACCTTGTTCAATAATGCAACCGTAGTGGTCATACTCAAAGCTACCATTTACCGCTTCATTCTGACCTGTAGAGGGAACACAACCTCATGTGCTAGCTGCAGCAGGACTACCACCTGGTGCAACTAGGAGGGAGCAAAAACACCACACACACCCACCCAATGCCATTTTCTTCAGTTTTTCTTGCCCCATATGTCAGGTACCCCCAAAAGGGTAGGCTAAAAATATGTTAATAAAACATACATGCACCAAAAGTATATTTTGCCTTCATCTACAAGCAAATACACCACATAGGTGGTTGTTGTGTTGAAAGGTGAAATTCCTCTTCATCTTCAGCTTTCTAGCAGACACATGAAGGTTTTGGGCCAAAAGTTACTGGTATTTGGAACTGCTCATAATTCCCTCGACCTTGACTAAAGCCCCAGTTCCAGCTGAAGAAAAGCAACCCCAAAGCATGATACTCCCACCACCATCTATACAATCTTTGTGGTGCATTTGCTTGTAAATGAAGGTAAAATATACTTTGGTGCATGTATGTTTTTTTAACATATTTTTAGCCTACCCTTTTGGGGGCACCTGACATCTGGGGCAAGAAAAACTGAAGAAAATGGCGTCGGCTGCATCTTTTATACCCGTGACGCTCTGACGTCAGGGAAGAGGCGACAGCAACCAATGCCGGACCAAGACTTTGGAATTCAGGCCAACTGAGGGCAGCCTGCCAGCAGGATAACCCAATTGTAATGACTGCAACAGTGAATACACTCTAACATCTACATTTATGGTAAGTGTACACAAATGTACTTTCCTTTCCCACACAGATTATTAGACTAGCTACCAATTAAACAGGATGAATCTGTTAATTACCTGGATATAAACTGACACCTTAGGTTTTCAGTTCTTGCCCAACTGTCCCTTTGAAGTACACTGTGATGGTGTTGTTTATAGCCATTGTTTTTCCTATCTCAAACCCTTGTGTTTGTTTAATTATATGATAATTAAGTTTTTCCTGATAAAGTGGAGAATGTTGCACTTTCCATTTCAAGCAAAAGTTGTGGTCCATTTTTCATTTGAATATGCACTCTGGGAGAAGAGTCACAAGGTTGCACCCATTTTTTATGCGACAGGAAATTAATATTGCAGATTATATGCTTCAGCAGAGCTTTACCAATGTGCCAACCTTCTGAGATAAAAGAAAAATACATTTCATTTTAATGTTTTTATTCTTACACCATAAAAATGGTAAAGTTAAGGGGAATTTGTTCTCTTCAAAAAACTGTTTTATATTGACTAATAAAGTAGTAAGTTAACGGACATGTATTTTAAGAATTAATATAGTCAGTTTTTATGAGCTGATGTATTACGAGACTGGAGTGTCAAGCAGGCACACTGAATCATGTGTGGTTACTTAGTTCTGGGAGTAGGGCACCCAAGACATCATATTGCTTGCCTCTGAAAAGAATCCCTTTCTGATCTGTGTATCAGGGTAGGTGGATGTTAGTTGTGATCTCCCTCCACTTAGAGTTGAATTTTCTATACATCTTCCACCATTACCCTCTGATTCTGCACCTCATGATAACATTTGGTTAAGAAATACCAAGAATCATTCCTAGTGCCTTTTGGAGCTCAAGAAGGGTGTGGTTTCATGATCAGCTGTGATTCTAGGTTGGTGCTTTTGTTTTAGATCCATTGATCTTGTTAGGCCTCTGTTTAATTTTGCCAACTTTTTGGGTTTCTGATACTATGTCGGGAATGGACCCCATTCATAAATCAAAGTATGATTAAAGTTCATGAAATTACTATTGTTTCAGTCTTTGATGTTAGCCAAAAGTGTTCTTCACAGCACCCGCAGTGTGCCCAAATTTGACTCCTCCTGCAGTTGATATGGAATTACATGCATCAGTAAAGTATCTAATTATGATTGTAAATTCTGTTTGTTAGATCCATTGCTGCTCTGTTTAGATCTGCCTGGGTATCTTTCTTCCATATTGCCCTTGTTTTCGCCTGCAAATTCTGGTATTTAATGACTTTGTGTCTATCTGTATGTAATACACTGTATTCACTGGGTGTAATAATTTCAATGATCAATGCAACTTTTGTCTTTTTTCCATGGACTACTATATCTGGGTTTTCTTGCATCTGTTTTTTGAATTGTTTGTAATAGGTGATCCCATGTTATGTAAACGTAATCGTTATCTATAATGCTTTGTGGTTCATGTTTTCAGTGCTGCTTGGTTACTGCAACATTATAATGTTTGCACAATCCCCAATGCAACAGTCTTGCCATGTTGTTATGCCTTTCAGGATACAGGCCCTCTGCCATTAGTGTATCACACCCAGCAACAAGATGTGTGACTGTTTGCAATACTTCTGTTTTACAAAGCCTGGCTTTGTCTGTTTCTCTGACTTGTTCAGTGGATTTTGTAAACCATTGTGTATGTAGTTCACTATCCTGGGCAGCCAATATTAACCTTTCATCTTTTGGTTTATGTTTACCTCTCCTTAGCCATTCCTGCATTAGATCCTGTTCGACATGAGGCTGTTCCAGGAGTTTTTTGTACTTGCAACAATATTTGTGTTTTCCACATTTCTTGCCTTCTCATCTGATCCTTCTCTTTAATGTACTTTTTTTTTTTTAATCTTCTACTGATTTGATTTTCTTTCCTGCTTAACACCAATATGCTTCTGATAAACTAAGGATGTCAGGGCTGTTTTCAGTATTAATTTTAGTCTTCTAAAATATTCTTTAGTAGGTTTTATTTTCATTTCTTCACATTTTGCTGTTGTTGATGCTTCATCATTCCCCAAGTATATATACACTCCCTCCTCTTTAAGTTCTTTTATATCACATTCTTGTCACAGACTGATATTTTCTTGGTGCTGCAGATTTCCTGCTTTACAGGTTGCTTTTGCACATTTATCAAGACCAAATGACAGTCATATCCTCTGAGAAAGTTTTGACCACTTGCAGTTGTGCTTCCAGTTTCTCAACTGATGAACTGAACAGTTTTACATCTTCCACAAAAAGATGTCGTCTTTGTTGTTCTCTGGGAGCCAGATTGTAGCCATGCTCTAATTTTAAGTAGACAGCTTAATGGGTTAAGGGCAGGACAAAAGAGCAGCAGTGAGTCACCCTGGAATATCCACTTTTGAATTTTTATCCTTTGGATGATCATTGTTCATTGTCATGACTTGGTGGCTAAGTGGTTTGCCACTGTTTTGTGGTCACTATAAAATAATTAATCAGTGTAGGATGCATCTTATACATTTGTAAGTGCTCTTTTATCCATTAATGTAGGATGCTGTCAAAAGCCTTTTTTGTAGTCCGTCCATGCCATACTTAGATTATTCCCCTTTTTTACAATTCTCCATTATTACAACAAATAATCCTTTGTTCCATTTGTTACCCTTTTGTTTTGTTGCCATGATTGTCTTTTCTTCCAAATGACTATAAACTCTGTCGGCATCAGTTGTAGTGTATAGGTTATACATCATTGGAAGGCAAGTTATTGTCCTATAGTGTTTAGGACATGTTGCAGGTTCAGTCTTGAGGAGTATTGTTTTTTTTTTCCTATTAACCAGGTTGGCGTCTGATCAGGCTGCATGTGTGAATAATTTTACTTGTGGTTAAATCTTCATTTAAAGATGTTAATACTTTTAGTCAGAAGTTAGGTACTTCATCTCCAGCATGGGGTTTTCCTATTGGCAGCTTTTCTTAATTTTTTGTTTCACTTTCTCTGGCTGTTGCTTCATCTCATTTCATATTCTGTACATTTGAACTTCTTATTCTTTCATGCATTACCTCTATCTATTCAGCATCTTTATGGATCTTCAGTGGATATTTTCCAAAATGTCTTATTTCTTTTTTTGGTGGCATTTCTATTCCTTTTGCCTTGTTTCCCAATTATGTATAGAACTTTTTTGGGTCATCAATAAATTGCTTGTTTTGTACTTTTCCTTTATATTTATCTGCATATCTTCTAAGTTTTTCTGCCTGTGCTGATATCTTTAGTTTTATTTTCAGTGGTATACGATAGATCCTGGTTGGTTTGGAGTTCTCTGCTTCTAATTGCCACTGTTCAAAAAAGATTGCTTTTTACCTCCCTGGGTCCGTCTGCATTCAAAGTGGTGGAGAGGGTATTCTCTCAGCCAAGAAATACTTTGACTCTGCCTCCTTTGGATCCTACTCCTGTTATGACATCTGCTCCTGAGCCTGCTCAACCTCCACCTCAGGGACAGCCAGACCCTAAGAGCTTCCAAGCAGCTCCCTGTCTTTTATGACAACTCCCCAGCATATCCCACCAAGGAGGTCCCTTGAAAGCGACTGTGCAAGAGGAGGCACTTAGAATCCCCCCAGGAATCACTGATAGAAGACATGGACTTTGATGAAGGGGAAGGGTCCCCAAGATCTCCACTGGATGATGTCTTCTTTGGAGACATCCTTGAAATCCTACACCAAAGAGGTGGATGGTCTACCCAAAGCCCTTCCTCAGAGGAGTCTATGTTTCTGGAGGCCTTTGGGTCTGGCCCATGTACATCTTGGGTGTCCCCCCTGCAGATGACCTTATCAACCTAATCTTCCGCATGGCATGGAAGGAGCCAGACACTGTGGAGGCCATTTCAAAGAGAGATGACAAGATCCTTAATGCCTTGTTAGATGAGCAGCACTGGACAAAAGGTTCCCTGGTAGATGCCATGGTTGTTGCGGCTTCCACTAAAAAGGACCTAGCCAAACAGAGCTCTTCTGTCCATCCCCCTAACAGGGAGTCTAGGCCTTTGGACAGCTTTGAGAATCAGGGGGTATCCATCAACTACTTTCACATTGCGATCGATAAATTACCCGGCATACTTCACCAGACTCCAGAGGGACTTGAACTCTCTAGCTTTGCCCCATGGTCCAGGTTTGCAGAGGAGCAGAAAACCTTTTTTCTACAGATTGGCCATCCTACTGTCTGTCTAGAGGCCAATCTTGCATACTGGAGAGGGTACCTCAAGGGCTGCCAGTTCAGGCATTGCTATAAGGAGTCATGCCTGAATGTGGCTCTGACTTTGCAGAACCTTTCAAGGCATCCTTAATCAGTGCTCCTTTTGATGGATCATTGTTGTTTGGCCCCACTTTGAGAGACTCTCCCTTAGTGAGAAGGACAGAAAGACCTTGTCTGCTGTCAGAATTTTATTTTTCTACCCCCACAAAGACCTTTCTGCAGGAGCCAGTGTGATGGTAAAAAAGTGCGATTTAAAAAGTCTCAAGATACTTTTCAGGAATCTCAGGGAGGTTTTTTTTACCTCAAAGGCAGAGGGGGAAACTACTATAATGGTAGATGCCACCCTTGCAGCAGAGGGGTATCTGCAAAATAAAGGATCACAAGATTACTTCTCGGATAGGTCCATTTAGTGCTCCTGAGAGGTTGCCCGACTGTCCCTCTCTGGAGGTAGTCGGGGGGGGGGGGCACTTATCCTTGCACCCAGATGCCTGGTTAGGCTTCACAGATGATTGTTGGGTGCAAAGGATCATATCCAGAGGATCTTTTATTTCATGTTTCCAAAGACCAAAATCAAAGAAAAATCTCCCCGATGTTCCACCCAATCAGAGGGAGGAAGTAGTGTTACAAATTATAACACTGCTAGAAAAGTCATCCAGGAGGTCCCACCAGACCAAGTCAGATCTGGAAATTTACTCAAGGTTCTTTTTAGTGTTGAAGAAGACAGGAGATCCAAGGCCAATCTTGGACCTAACTTTACTAAACAAATCCGTAACAACATTAAGTTACGGATGATCATGGTTCAATCCATTCTACCACTGTTAAGAAAGGACAACTGGATGAGCTTGATTGTACTTAGGACATGTACTATTCATTAAAATGAACAGAAATTCCAAAAAGTTTCTTTGCTACTGGCTGGGGCCAGTCATTATAGTTGAGTACTTCTCTTTGGTCTCACCACAGCCCCCAGGGTGTTCACCAAATGCATGGTGATAGTAGCAGCTCACTTGAGACTGCATGGATTCAACACCTTTCCTTACTAGATGACTGGCTCCTGACCCCATCAACCAGGCATGTACTACTACAAGCTAGGGATGATCAGCATGCATAAATTGCAGCTTCATCCAGTAGAGCTGATAGACTTGTAGGAGCATGTCTAGACACAGCCAGTTGCCTAGCCTATCTACTCCCAGACAAGATATACACCTTAAAATCACACATCAAACAAATTATGGACATTTCTAAACTATCAGCAGGTCTACTCCTCAAAGCATTAGGTTCGATGGCTGCCATGATACCCTTGAGTCCAGCAGCATGCTTACATATGAGAATCCTTCAGTGGATGCTGGTGGTTCAGTGTTCGTTACATTTGTATCTGCTAAATCATTCAATCAAATTGTCCTGAGTTTGCAAGGACTCGCTTCTATGGTGGTTCCACTCGGAAGAAGTCGAACAAGGACGTCCTTTTGTTTTTCCTCCCCAGTGCCACATTGACCACAGACGCTTCCCAAGCTGTGGTGGTGGGGGTATTACCTGGGTCGGACTGTCCAAGAAACATGGTCAACACACTAAACGAATTTGCATATCAGTGTCCTAGAGATGAGTGGTGCTTCTAACGTTGCAAGCATTACAGAGCTTTCTTCCTCCAGGAAATATTGTGATACAAATGGGACGATATGTCTGCGGTATGGTACATCAGCAAGCAGGGAGGAACCAGATCTTACACCCTATGTCGAGAAGCAGTGAGGGTTTGGCAATAGGCGACTTCTTCCAACCGCTTCCTAGTTGCAATGCACATTCCAGGAAAGTCAAACATTCTGGAGGACAGGCTCAGCAGAGTTTTTCTGATGCCTCATGAGTAGTATCTAAATAAGTTAGTGGCAGACATGATTTTCCATAAGTGGTGTCAACCATGCTACATTCTGTTTGCTTTGTCCCTCAACAGCAAATGCAGTAGGTTCTTTGCTCTGATCCCTCCTCGGGGACAGTCACAGAGAGATGCTCTGGTCCATGTTTGGCCCTCCAGTGTTCTTTATGCCTCCCCTCCCCTGTGCCTCGTACCCAAATTTCTTCAGAAAGCAAGGAGGTTGAAGAGCAAAGAGGTTGAAGAGCAAAGCGATCCTCATTGCTCCTTTCTGGCCTTGACAGATTTGGTCCCCCTTTCTTTAGTCTCACTTAGTATGCTGTCTGTGGACACTGGAACCACATCCAAATCTTCTATCCCACCATCAGGGCAGATTCACCTATATCTTCCAGGATTAAAACTGACTGCATGGTTTCTCCAATTACAGTGATGGCTGTAAACACCAGGCTTTCTTCACCTGTTTAAAGGATTTTAATATCCTCACATAAAGCTTTTACTAGAAAGATGTAGAAAAGTAAATGGAAGAGATTTTCGATATGGGCTCACCAAAAACATTTGGAACCTTTTACAGCCCCTCTTCCTGCAGTTTTGGACTTTCTTGCTTCAGTTTTCCAAAGAGGGGCAAGTTTTTCTACTAAGGTGCAACCGGCAGCCATTTCAGATTATTACATGGGAGCAATTCATCTTCTCTGGCATCATCTAAACTGTACAAGACCTTTCTCAGGTATACCTTTTTGCTTAGACCTCCTTTAAAGGACCCCACTCCTCCTTGGGACTTGACCATGATGTTACATACTCTTGTCCTACCTCCTTTTGAACATTTAGCCGAGGTAGACTTCAAATATTTTTCCTGCAAAACTGCCTTTTTGGTGGCCTTCACTTTGGCTAAAAGGGTATCTGAATTGCAAGCGTCAGCCAACCCCCCCCCCCCCCCCATTTGTTTTTTTTGTAAAGGTGGAGTGACCTTGTGTACTAATCCTTTCTTTTTTCCTAAAGTTGCCTCTGAAAACCATATCAATCAGGTTGTTATCCTAGCAGTTTTCTTCCCCAATTTCCAGAACAGGGTGAATATACTCTTCACTATCTAGATGTCTATAGACAGCTGTGCTTCTGTTTGGACAGAACAAAATCTTTTTGAAAAGTTGACAAGCTGTCTCCTTCTCCAGTGTTAGAAAGGGAAGGCTAGTGTCCAAACTCAATTTGTGTAAATGGATCACAGATTCTCTCTCTCATGTATATTCTTATAAATGTATTCCTCTGCGTGAGCATGATAAAGCTCATTCTACTAGGTCCATGTCTAGATCTCAAACCTTCTGGTCTAAAGTTTTGATGGAGGGCATTTGTGCAGCTGCTACGTAGTTGAACTCGCATACCTTTGTCACACTTTACAAATTGCATATTGTGCCTATAAATAGGGCTGCTTTTGGTTCCGCAGTGTTCTGGAATACCCTTCCATGAGGGCCACCTGAGGTTACTGTAGCTGAGGACTCTGTCTCACAGGTTGAGGAAAAAATGAAAATGACAATATCAGATAAGTTATTTATTTACCATAACATTTCATCTGTGTTGTCCATTTTCATTCTTCCTCGACCTCCCCATCCCCCTGTCCCTTCTGGGAAGATTTGTGGAGGTGTTCTAGGAACCACTGTTCCTTTTGAGCTCCTAGTTCTATCTGCCATCTGTCTTATGATAGTTCTCTATCCATACTTTTATGTGTTTGCTTATACAGCTGCAGCAAACACGAGATGAGATAATTTGGTGGATGGGGCGTTATGGGTAAGGAGGAGCTCGAGAGTTGGATCCGAGGTTGGGAACGGAACACACAGGATGAGGAAGAATGAAAATGGACAATACAGATGGGAACATTATGGTAAGTACGTAACTTGTTTTCTATTTCTTTAACTTCTCCATTACTAATTCTCTCTTGTACATTTCCCTCTTGGTTTCTTATTTTTTGTATTGTATCCAGATGCCTTTGTCTTTATTTCTCTTCTTTTGGTGCTCAAGAAGGGTGTGGTTTCGGATCAGCTGTGTGATTCTAGGTTGGTGCTTATGTTTTAGATCCATTGATTTTGTTAGGCCATGTGGTGTTGGATGTGACTTAAGCTACTAAAACTACCTACCCAGAAGTTGTATTGTGCAGAGTACAAATAGTTCTCCATATAGGTGAAATTATAGATTTGTCAGCACGTAATATCCTACATCAATTAAGTTCAATGTACACTATCAAAGATTCTGGATGTAAATACATTATGTATTAAAATTAGTATCCTGATAAGGAATAACTCTCAATATAGAGAGAGATTCAACTAATATGCACTGATACAAGCCAGTTTTATATTTTCTGTAACAGGAAAAAAAACATACAAGGTTCAGAGTTTTCTTAACTATGATAAAAGCCATACTCACATTTTCAAGGTAAAAGGAGAAAACAGATGCAGATGGGAGGATAGTTTAAAACATTTCTCAGAATACCTCAAAATGAGTGCTAAGGCAATAGGTTTCCCAGTAAGTATCCATATAAACCGATCACTTGCAGAACACACAGTCCCCCAGCACTGCAAAAAATCAATAATCACCCCACTTCATAAAGATGGAAACCCTCATGACTTATCTAATTTTAGACCCATTTCCATACTGTCTCCTCTAAAGTAATGGAAAAATGCATCCACAAACAGCTGGTTGAATATCTAACCAGCAGCAACCCACTATCCCCTTCACAACATGGCTTTCGACCATCCCCACAGTACCATTACTGCCCTAGTCTCCTTTACAAATTTCATCTATGACACCCTAGATAGTAACCTGCTTACATCAATCCTGTTACTGGATCCTTCAAAAGCATTTGACACAGTCTCCCACATCAAACTTATCCAGCAACTGCAATCACTAGGATGCTCTCTAACCTAGTTCACTAGTTACTTGGAAAACAGACAGCAATCCGTAAAATGGCAGAATAACCTCTCTAGCTTTCTTCCAAATAACATAGGAGTGCCCCAGGTGTCAGTCTTAGGACTTCTACTATTCAACATTTTTGTAAATGACCTACATAAAATTCTCTCTGACTGTACTACCATTCAATATGCAGGTGATTCAGCCATAATCTGTACCTCCAATAACTTATCTTACCTCCAAATGTTAACACAAAAGGCCTTTACATCCATAGATCTTTGGCTAAACAAATCACATCTGTTACTTAAACTAATAAATCTAAACTACTCATCTTTGCATCTAAACCTGCTCCCACAGACTTTACTATATTCTCCATAAGCAAAACCCAAATAGAGTTAGTAAATCGGGCCAAACTTCCTAGGAATTACTATTGACACCTAACTTAGCTTTGATTTGCATATTAATAACACAATAAAAAATACTCGCTTCAAATTAGGCAAACTTTACAGAAACAAACAATACTTGGACAAATCCATCCGAATAAAACTTTCAGAAAGTCTTCTTCCATCCTTACTATATATGGGTCTCCTGTCTTCACCAATTTCCACAACTCTTTGCAACACAAACTGCAGTCCTGTTATAAGATTGCAAAATTTGCATCAGCCCAACCAAATCGCACCTACCATTGATTGCCAGGTCACTAGAGAACTAAACTGTATTTGCACATTACCTACATTACACACAACTTACCTTTGCTCATAAACTCATTTTTAAACCCGAGTGTTGCCATTCCCTGAAAAATATCATTGAACTTTACATCCCATCCAAAAATAAACATTCTAACAAACGCCTACTTAAAATGTCAAAGCCTAGTAAAAGAACAGGTAGCTGCCTCTATTCCCATTCCATAACTAAAATGTGGAATGCCCTCCCATCATCATTTATAGAATTAGACAACATAATCTCATTTAAAAGAAAACTAAAACAACATCTCACTGATAACCCCAGCTGCACATGCAACACATATTCACAGCCTCCTTAATCTAGCAAAACTGTTTCACATAGCAAATATACTTTTGTATATGTCATACTGTTATACCATATAAATTGTCCCTAATCTTTAGTATCCTAGTCCACACATTTATACAACTATCTTAACGCATTTTCTCTTCTGTCACTTTCTGCTTTTTGCATGTCACCTATGATGTACATATTCCCACCACGTAGCTATAAGATTCAAACTATATCTATCTTACCTTTAAGTTTAACTCTAATTCTACCTTCCCACCGCACTTACCTAAACCTTTTCCTACTCACCCCCCCCCATAAAATGAGCTGTATTGTTAAATATTTTTAACTGAATAACTTTCCTACGTGCTAATGTTCCACTGTTACTTTATTGTGCCTTTTTACAACATATGTGCTGTTTAGATATTCTGTATTTTCACTCTGTGTGGCGACATGCATGAATGGGCATTCCTTTGTTGAAGGTTGTGCGTTAGGCCCTGCAAGCCAGCACGTAAAAATCTACTGCCAATCCTTAGCGGACCGGAGTTGCACTGTGGCGACCCCTAACCGGGAAAAGCCGAAAGAGACAACAACATTATTTCACTTGCTTTATAAGTAAATGTTTCCTTACACATTCGTGTAATGATATTCATGTAACTTGGAGCTTTTCTTCCCTGGCCTCCACTGAAAGCGGGTCTCAAGCCCAGTGGACTTTCCCGGTCAGCAAATGTCAGTAAATAATAATAAATAAATATTATCTTGACATGGTTTGTGTTCACCTTCAACAAGCTTATTTCCAGTTATGTTCCATGCAAGTACAGGATACAAAAATTTCTTTCAAGGTTGCATGAGTAGAAGAAACATTTACTCCCTGCTTTCTGTACGCTAATGAACTCTAACAAAAGTCCAGCTGTTCTTTCTATGGAAAGGAAATGTGTGACAACAGCAGTTTTAAGCTAGAAGTTTTATAAAACCAGCATTAAAGAAATATATTTCCATTATATAGCTGTGGAGGCTTCATTGTATTTTCCTGATTTGGATCAAACAATAGGCAACCTCGGTGAGATCAATAGGCGTGCCAGTCACTAATGCACCAAGCGGAACATATTTATTATTGTAAGTACAAAAAACACAAACCAAAGATCAAAAAGTTAAGCGCTTTCACTCATAAATATGAGCTTCTTCAGAACAATTTCCACACAAACAGTCCACTATTTAAATACTAAAATTGGCACCAAAATGGAACATATTCCCTTCCTTAAAGGGGGTACCACAATATTACGTACATATAGTAGTTTGGTCTAAGTGACAATCTAATTGTATTCAGTTCTGCCTAATAATGCTAAAAACATTGAATGATGACCTGTCACTTAGACATAATATGTATTTACTTAAAATATATATTTTTATAAAAAAAGGAATAAAAACAATATGTAAAAAACTCATTGTGGACGATGTAATATACATTTCCTAAAAATGCTGAAGAGTGACTATATGACTACCTTCCTACATATAATAGATGTATATTGTTAATAATTAAATCTAACGAAATAGGGAACAATATTATTAAGAAGATTACTAGACAAATCGAGTGATTGAAAATTGTATGTGTTTTAATAATGCTAAACAATTAAAATCAATTAATTGTGAACTTATTAGTATAAGATAAATGTAATAAATGTATGTATTGTGTAAAACTATATAACACTAAAAAACGATGAGTCCAATAGTCAAGTTAGGTTCAGGGTTGTTTGACAAGAAGGAACTTAATTCCACCGTTTGGGGCAATGATAGCAACACACACCAAAAATCTTTTATACTAACATAAAGTCCGATGTCAGATAAGATAATGGAAATTGTCAGTAGATTCTGGTTTGTAGTGAACTCTGACCCCAGCATAGGCAAAGTGGTGGGAAACCGACCTGGGGTGGTATACAAAATGGGAAACAACATGAAGAAACTTCTTGAATATAACAATTCTGATCAGGGATATTCTAGAAATCAAATGATGAAGCAAATATCAAAAGGTACAAGGAAGTGTGGTAAGTGCAATCAATGCAAATATATTTTCAAAGCACATAAATTAAATATTTTTAACAATCATAGTACAATTATAAAATTGAAAGAAGGTAATTGTAATACAAGGATGGTTATTTATATTGCCACATGTGAGGTATGCCCCAGTTATTATGTGGGAAAAACCGAAAGGAATTTTAAGAAGAGAATTTATGACCATATCTATAGTATATCTCGAAAAGATAGCAACAATGCATTATACAGGCATGTAGAGATGAAGGGCAATAATCACAAAGTCAAATTTGGTATTTTAGATTCAATTCACAGCAATCCCAAAGGTGGGGATGAAAAGAAATTACTAAGTTTCAAGGAAGTTTGGTGGCAGCTATACCTTAATGCAGCTAATCCCCCAGGCCTTAATGATTTTATTTCCTGTAAACCCATTCTCGAATGGGATAGTAGGTAAATGAATTTGACTTGACCATTGGACTCATCGTTTTTTAGTGTTATATAGTTTTACACAATACATACATTTATTACATTTATCTTATACTAATAAGTTCACAATTAACTGATTTTAATTGTTTAGTATTATTAAAACACATACAATTTTCAATCACTCTATTATTTGTCTAGTAATCTTCTTAATAATATTGTTCCTTATTTCGTTAACTTTAATTATTAAAAATATACATCTATTATATGTACGAAGGTATTCATAGTTTATATCTAGTCACTCTTCAGCATTTTTAGGAAATGTATATTACATAGTCCACAATGAGTTTTTTACATATTGTTTTTATTCCTTTTTTTATAAAAATATATATTTTAAGTAAATACATATTATGTCTAAGTGACAGGTCATCGTTCAATGTTTTTAGCATTATTAGGCTGAATTGAATACAATTAGATTGTCACTTAGACCAAACAACTATATGTACGTAATATTGTGGTACCCCTTTAAGGAAGGGAATATGTTCCATTTTGGCGCCAATTTTAGTATTTAAATAGTGGACTGTTTGTGTGGAAATTGTTCTGAAGAAGCTCATATTTGAGTGAAAGCGCTCAACTTTTTGATCTTTGGTTTGTGTTTTTTGTACTTACAACAATAAATATGTTCCGCTTGGTGCATTAGTGACTGGCACGCCTATTGATCTCACCGAGGTTGCCTATTGTTTGATCCAAGTTGTTCATTCCATTTGGTATTTTCCTGATTTGGTCAACATGTGGTGCTCCTAATTTGCTTACACCTCTTTATGGCTTGGGTTTCAGTTATTCCAGAGTCATTGGTACGTGCCCACTAATTTCAGCCCATTATTATGTCACGGCTGTAAATCAGCTGTTGGTGTCGGTTAACCTTTGGGTTCTTGACCTCTGTATTCTGCTGAAGAATCCCATGCTCTTCTGAGACTTGACTTTCATGATGAGAAAGCTTGCCCATCTGCCATTCACAGTTGCAAGTTCAACAGCTTTAAAGTTCATATTTTGACAGATTCCTTTTCATAATGCCCTCTTCAGCACTGCCTACACAATCTTGATACTTTAGGCTCTCTTCTGTAGGGTGGAATATCTGATTTGTTATAGTGACTGGGTGTCCCTTTTGAACTACCTCACATTTCTTCTTTTAACTGGTGTCATAATTGTAGAGCAAATTAATTGACATTTTTACATGGGCCGAAATTGAAGGAGACTGAGCCCTTTTAAAGGTTGGATGTGCACCACTATTTCAGTTTTTTGGAACCTCTTAACTACTCATTTCAGGGAGGACCTGAACAGCTGTTTTTCTTTGCTTTAGGGAGGGATGAGCTAAAATTACCAAGTAAATCCTTTTCAGGTGGATTGCCAACTGTACAGTCTTTTGCCATCAGGCAGTGAAAGAGTCACTTACTTGGGAAATGGTATTGCAGAGGCATGGCTGATGGTAAAGCTAAGCTCGGATTAAATAAAAAGTGGCATCTGCTGTAGCAGTCTAACCAGATACCCCCCCCCCACCAAAAAAAAGTGGTCAGAAGCTCCCAAAGTTGAAATGATAATTTCTAACAAACAAGCAGAGAGTAATCTGCATAGGTAGGTGGGAAACAATGCCAGTTAATCTGAAGCGTTAATGTCTTTAAATCTATTTTATCATTTATCCAAAGAGGAACATACACTGGTCAAAAACAGCAGAACACTTCAGTTGTGTGCCCTCACACAGAAATAGGCTAAAAATACTAGTGCACTCTATTGCTAACTTTGACTCTTTAGCCTACAATTCTTACATTTCCAAGAGAAAGATGTTTAGGTATTCAGAAAGCAGCATCTGAATTCCTGATTGCAAAAGCTGCAGAACGCCACAGGCAGAACACAAAAATGCCCCAAGGTGTATTGATAGATGAAGTGTACTGCACTCAAAAAGAAGGCTGGTAATTCACACCGTACAGATTGTGAAGCTAAATTTATGAAGTCTGACAAGCAAGAATAAGCATACTTTTAAAAGAAAATTTGTGATTTGTTTTCTGAGAGTTTGCTGCCACTATTTTGTGTGCAAGCAGGAGTGGAAAATCTTCCTGTCTAATGACTTCTAATGGCTTTGCATGGTCAGCTAAAATAAAGCACTGTACTCTGACACTGGTAATTACTCAGGAAAAACCCTGAGTAATAGTTGCCTGACTTTTTTTTGAAAATGTATGTGTGGTTTCCAAATGAGATCAGAATGCGACATCCCTCCAAATATGAACCATAACCCATGCACATACTGGTGTGTGTGATTTATGGATGTCATGGTGATTACTGGAAACAGACAGCTGACTACATATAGAGATTAGAAAGCTCAGCAGCCAATTTGTGTGTTATTGAGTGCTTGGTCCATGTCACAAGTAATACAAGGCTGTTACTGCTGCTGGAAAGCTGTTGCTTAGCATAAAGGGACAGTATTGTGAATGAGTCTCTGTTTTAATAACTTGCTAATCCGAATTACACTGCAAGGGAAAAAAGCAAACTTGGTTGATGAAGCTGTAGAACATCTAAGCAGAACTTTATTAGCGTGGTAATTTTTTGTTGAGTGAGCTGTGGTATCATATTAATTACAGGTAAGATGACAAGAGGACTCCATAGGTTCATAGGTAGATACTAGGCTATCGGCCTAAGGGCCTACGTAAGCCTAGCCAACAAGGTTCCCTGGCTTATGCCACCCAAGAAAGTTATTTTCCTGTGCCACTGTCAAGCAGAGACACAGAAATGATCCCCTGGGTGTATTTCCTATTTCCCATCCACTCAAGATTTTTCTTGAAGAGTGCTAATGAAGAACTTTGCTTGACATAGATGGGTAGCCTGTTCTACAGTATGGGAAGTCTCTGGGACAGGAATCTATCCCTCTGGCATGTCCTGTTTATTGTGGTGACAAGGTTTAGGTCCCTAGAGCATGTAGCTCTGAGGGATTGGGATTTTTTTAGGTGTAGCATGTCCAACAGCTCTGGGTTTGACATAGCTTTATATGCTAGGCAGTAGGCAGAGATCACCTCGGAGTAGGCGATATGCTACGGAGTAAAGCTGGAGTTTTTTGAGATGGTCAGTGTAGGGCATCTGTTTGAGGCTAGTAATCCTCTTTGTGAGGTACTTCTGTGGCCTTTCCAGCTGCTGCAGATGTCTTGAGGTACATTCCAAAAGGGGTGTTGTACTCTATAATAGTCTGAGTGTCAAGTAGAAGGGAACAATGACCTCTTTTTTTCCTGGATGAGAACCCTTTTATGATGTGTGCCACGTAGGACTTCCTGATTACTGTGGTGATGTGACTATCAAAGGACAGACTACTGTCCACCTGGTTCCCAAGGTGTCTCATTACACATTTGGTGTTAAGTAGACAGTCTATGTAGTAGTTCATGGGTGCAGAGTTTTTACCAAAGGGGATGACCGTGCACTTTTTGGCATTGAGCTTGAGGCCATGGCTCTGACACCAGGCATCTGTCTCAGCGAGGCCCTTATGTAGGATTTCCACATCATTTAGGGACCCTACTGTGGCTCCTAGTTTGCAGTCATCTGCGAACTTCGTTAGCCAGAGGCCTTGTGTGTTAGCCTGTACTTCAGAGAAGTAGATACCAAACAGGAGAGGTCCCAGGACTGAACCCTGCGGTACTCAACTTGTCACTGGTTTGAGGTCAGATTTGGAGTGTGCAACTTTTGCAGTGTGGGTTCTGTCAGTGAGCCAGTTGGCAACCCATCTTGTGACGTAGGGATTTATACCTAGTTTAGTGAGTTTAGCTATAATTCCAGAATGGGGGATGGTGTCGAAAGACTTGGCGAGGTCAAGATAGGCTGTGTGAACCACCTTACCCTCATCTGCGGCTTTGGTGACTGCCTCAAATAAGTCAAACAGGTTCAGGAGGCATGATCTGCCTTTTACAAACCCGAACTGGGTGGGATCCAGAGTTTGGAGGTTACCAATGTCTTTGAGTTCCATGAGGATACGTTCTATGGCCTTGCAGACCAGGCTCATCAGGCTAATAGGATGATAGTTCCCAGGATCAGTGGTGGCTCCCCCTTTGTGGAGTGGGATAACTGTTGTTGTACGCCATTGAGTGGGCACAAAGCCTGATGTGAGGCTATGCTTGAACATGGTGCTTGGGTAGGGAGCCAGTTCATTCTGAAGTTCATGTAAAATGCAGCCTGGGATATTGTCCGGTCCCATGGATGCTGTGTTTTTGGCTTTAGAGAGTGCAGCTTTTACCTGCATAGTTGTGATTACAGGGAATCTGCATTCTTCCTGTATAGATATGGGCCCTTTGGGGGGGGGGGGGGGAATAAAGTTAGCACTGAACCTATCTGCCAGGATGTTGGCAATATTAGTTGGTTTTGTAATTTTCATGCCGTTGTGCTGTAACTCAGAGCAGATCTGGGTGTTGCCATTGAAATTTTTGACATAGCTATAGAATGCTTTTTGTTGTCCTTGGAATCGGTGGCGATTTTGTTTTCGTAGCGAGCTTTGGAGGATCATATAAGGGATCTCCGCTTCTTACTGAGGCTGATCAGGGAGCTCCTCCACTCATGGGATTTTACTCTCTTATGCAACAAAATTCTTCCTTCTGTTGTACAGTTTGCTAATGGCAGGGGACCACCAGATTGGCTTAATTTTTTTGGAGGATAGCGTCTTGGTTCTGTTTGGGATAGCATGATCCATGCACTCGTGTAAGTGCTTATAGAGTGCATTTGTGTAGGATTCAGCAGTTGTAACTGTATTGTCCATCTGCATGGGTGTCATGAAGTTCACCACTTCTGTCTTAAGAAGCATAAAGTTGGCTTTGGAGAAATATTTTACCGTGGTTTCCTTAATGGGGGTGGGGCCGGGATGTGGATATCAAGGGTAATTAGCTTATGGTTGGATCGGACCAACGAGGAGTTGACTTCAGGTGTGGAACACTGGTCACTCATGTTGGTAATGACTAGGTTGAGGATATTGTTGCCCCTAGTGGGGGTGTGGATAAGTTGATCCAGGGCATTGGAGTTTATGAATTCCAGAAAGCAATCTGTGAAGGGTACATGAGTAGTTTTCCCAGTTAATGGTGGGGTAGTTGAAATTGCCCATTATTAGGGTGTTTGGTTGAACCCTAACATTTTCCAGTAATCAAGAAAAGAGGAGTGGGAATCCTGGGGCATGGTGGGAGATCTATAGCAAGCTACAATTTGGATTGCAGTTTTGCCCAGAGTTAGTTGCACTTGGATAACCTTGGATGCATTACGCTGAGCAACTAGCCTGGAGGTGTGGATATCCTTAATGAATATTGACACATCTCTGCCTTTGGTGTTCCGGTCCAGGTTACATGGCCGAAAAGTGTGGTATGAGTTATAGCCTGGTAGTGCAGGGATGCTCTCTGAAGCCTTGAACCAGGTCTCAGTCACTGCACAGAGATCCATGGTGTAATAGTTTACTTCATACATGATACCTTATGATTTTATAATTCATTGTTTTGCATTAATTTCTAGTAGTCCTTGTAGCTTTTTCTTGAACCTTGTGCTGTAATGTGGTCTGCACTGCATGCAGCCTCATTAATCTTAATTTTTGGGTGGTTCTAATGCTGTGTGTTTATAATTGTGTGATATAGCTCAACAATGGAGGTTAACCCTTTTTTATTCTTAAGTTCCTGAGTGATTTTCAGCACATCTTATGAGCCTTTATTTGTATAAATATGTGGTTGTGATAAAATTAATAGATGTGCTTTGAGTATCTAGATTAGGTGTAATACACTTGGAGGGAAGTTAATTAACTTCTGTTTTAACTTCTATGCAGCTAGAAGAAGAAGAAGAAGCTGGAGGAGACCAGTTTCAGTTGAACATTAAAGTGACAGACCCAAAGAAAATTGGTATGTTTTGTACAGAAATAGAGAAAGCAGTGCCAGATTGTGTGGCTGTCAAAGCTGCCATCTAACACTATGTAACATTTTGCTTGGTTTCAGCTTTTTTTCCAGTTTTAGCAATTTCCTTTTTGTTTACTTTGAATGTCTTTTATATAATCACTTAAAGTACACCATTCCAAGTTGTGCCTGAAAAAAAACTTATTGCCTTTTAGTTTCCTCTTGCTGTGTCAGCATATTTCATATGTCTACATAATCTCTTTGACATTTGTTTACCTTTCCACATTTTTCTTTGTGTCCTAGAGTATGTCAAGTATGCAGGTCACGCAAATGCTACAAATTAACGTTGACTTGGGGAAAGTGTTGTTATTCTGTGGTGTATTGCATGCTGTTTTGTATGTCATTGTTCAGAAATTCTTAGTACTACTATGCGCTTAGTTTAGTCGCTTGTTGCCTGATTTGATGCATTTAGTCCTAAATAACTGCTCTTCACCTTGATATTCATTGGCACTATCTTGAAGGTTTAGTAGGTTTGTATAGACACTGAAAGAAACTAAGAAAATGTAGTGACTGAAACCCGTCTTACAAATGTGGAAAGGGAGAGTTACTTGGGGATTCCTCCCTACATTTTTCTCAAGTGACCGTTCTTTGAAGAAAACTCATCAGAACTTAATTGTAATGAAACTTGGTTAAAACTTAGTTACAAACTACTGATAAAAAGCACAAACTTCTCCAAAACCACTAAAAAGCCAGCAGCCACCAAAGTCCAACAAAGTGAATGCAAAATATGCAAACAAGCGTGATTTATTCAAAAATGAAGTGCGAATTATTACATACATTTTTCGTCGGAGCTCCTGCCCCAACTTCCTCAGACAAACACTATCCAACAGTTGAATTACCCTATATATATTAATTACACCAATTATCCTATTAATTGTATTGCATACATATAGATCTAATTTGTGAATAAGTTTTACTTTGTTTTCAAATTTTTTATAAAAATTTTTTATATTGAGTAAATGATTTGAGAGAGAATTTGGAGAAAATGTATGTTAATATATCAAATATATTAAATTTGAAACATCAGATACTTGATATATGTAATACAGATAATAACATTTTGTGATTGAATTATTTATGAAGCATGTTGTTACTTTAAAGTTTTTTAAAATTTGAATTAATAGGATAATTGGTGTAATTAATATATATAGGGTAATTCAACTGTTGGTTAGTGTTTGTCTGAGGAAGTTGGGGCAGGAGCTCCGACGAAAAGTGTATGTAGTAATTCGCACTTCATTTTTGAATAAATCACGCTTGTTTGCATATTTTGCATTCACTTTGTTGGACTTTGGTGGCTGCTGGCTTTTTAGTGGTTTTGGAGAAGTTTGTGCTTTTTATCAGTTTGTTTACTCGTGTCTTAATGGAGCCAGTATTACCGAATAGTCTGACTTCAGTATTTGAACACTCTGGTGGTGACGGAAATTTGGCAGTCCTAATAGGGCTGTTAACACAGAAAGTTGATTCTTTATCTCAGAAATTCGAGGAAGTTACTAACCAACTGATTGGTTCACAGTATGCTAATGGTACTAATGAGAACATTCTAATACATGGTACTGCTGATGTTAGTCCGGAAGAAGAACCATCAATTGCTGGGGTTCGGAGAATGGAAGGAATGGGAACTGCTGCGGTTGCGGCTTCTCAAGTGCGTCCAAACCAGGCTATTCCTAACCAAGATATCTCGGAAAGAAGGAATAGTAATCAGAATCGAGTACCAGCATCAGCGGCAGCACTAACGGCTGCGAGTCTTAATACGTGGATTAACAGACCTTTTGTTTTTAGTAATGGTTTATTAAATGCGGTTAATGCTCCAGACCAGGAGGTAAGCGTTGACCTTTCTTCTAAATTAAATGAGTTTGATGAAAAGTTGTTTAAAGTACGCAAATTGCAATTGGAGATGGCGTACTTTCGTGAGTGTCTGAACTTAAAGATTGTACCAAAGGTTCTAAGACAGTGGCAATTCCCTACGGGGCTTAGGGAAGGAAATCCCTTTTATGACGCTCTAATAGCAATGTTCGATAAGCATGGTTTAGAGTTGCTTGAGTTATGTGTCCACTACCAACTTTTAGTGGACACATTATTGCTAGAAATTGAGGAAATAGGTTTTTCTATTAAAAATAATATCAATTTTGTGAGATATCGTTTTGACTATGAAAGATGTTTCTCTAGCATTGATGAACATATGGTGAAAATTAGCAACACGAAAGTAAAGAAGATTGCACGTGACGTTAGAGACTATAAGGAGAGCAATGCTTACCCTAAGCCCCCACGAATGCAAGGAATTTTGACTGTTTCTGCTAACGCAAATGATGGTAGAGCTGTGGCAACTGTTAATGAGAACGAACAGGTTCAGGAAGCTCATTGTAGTAATAACAATAATTCTGGTGTGAATGAACAAAGTGACCAGAATGGTTTACGGCGTAGTGAGAGGCTTATTCAAGCCAATAACACTAATTACAACAAAAACAATACCACTACAAGCAGTTTAGGGGGGGGCTAATAGTGACCAAGCTCAATACCATCAAAATTTTCGCAAGGGGTCTTTCCAGCAGGCGAAATGGAACAACAGAGTAACGAAGAACAAGAGAAAGAAATGGTAGCATTGACTGACTCACTTCCGAATGTAACATTGACTTATGAAGTACTTTATAATTCTAGTCAAGATTTTAAAGTATTTAATAATTCGGATATTAATATTTGTTTAGAGATTGCGGAGTTATTGTCCAAAGGGTATACCTTTGTTCCATCTCGCCCTTTTGATTTAGTGAATACTTCAGTAGATGTGAAATTGTTTTCTAGGAAGATTAATCTAATGGCACTAATGGGTAAAAACACACACGAGAAATCAGATCTTTATGTATGTAGTGTGTATAATCCTCCTCTGCATCTGCTTTTAGCGCTTTTTGAAAATGCTACAGAATTGGACCTTAGGAACTTGGTCAAGTCTAACCCTTGTAGAGTACATCATAAATATAATATCAGTAGGGAAGAAAGAGACTTGCTTGACTTTTTGTGCCAAGCACCCATCCGTATTATGAAACCGGACAAGGGTGGTGGCTTGGTTGTAATGTCAGTTGACGATTATAATTCTAGAATGTATAGTATCCTAGAAAGTGAAACATATGATGTGATAGTGTTCAATCTCGCCGTTTGTTCTTACACATGGGTTCGGAGCCGATCCTCGGCTCCGTGCCGGCCTCTTGCAAGCTCTGCATCGAGAAGAAGCTCGAGACAATCTAATACCCACAATCCCCCTCTGCCTTTACCTCAGATCTAGTTTGCCGCTGCTGCATTCGCATCGTTGGGAAGCTAGCTCGAGGGTTTTCTAAGCTAAGATATAACTTTTTGTTGTATTTTACTGAGAATTTTATTTAACTTAATATTGTTAGTATTACCTGGTGTGATTGTGTTCTGGTTCCGTAGTTCTTTGGTACCGTTAACCCTTTTATCGGTATTTTGTACCGGGCCTACACCCTTACCATATACTGCTATATTGAGTCAAATTTACCTGATTGTGACTAACCGGATTTGACATTTACCTGATTGTGACATTTACCTGATTGTGACTATTTTACCCGGATTTGACTGTGTTTTTGTTTCTAGACTTGTTTATTACCTACAATGTCTGAGAAGGCAAAGTTTGGTTTCAAGCGTTGTCAGTGTGGCCAAAAAATGTCGGTCACTGACAACCATAGTTCCTGTGTCTACTGCCTTGGCCCTCTCCACTTACAAGAGGATTGCTCCATTTGTCACTCTTTCAGTGGGAGGGTCATGACAGATAGGCGCAGGAAACTAATGGACAGGGGTCTGTTGAAACCAGCTTTCCAAGAGGCTTTGGATGCTTCTGACCAGGCATCGAAGTCCTCTAAGGAATCGAAGACATCTGAGCCCAAGTCATCGGCTCCGAGCTCTTCTTCAAAGGTTAGATCACCGGTTCCACAGACTTCGGGGCCGAGTGTTCAACTGGTGTCGGTTCCTGAGCCTCGAGTCTTGGAACCGGTGATGGAGCTCCCTCCTTCGGCCATATTGAGGTCGGCTCCATCTTCGGTTCCTTCGACCCGTTCCTCTTCTAAACTTTCGGATGTCGATGTGGATCGTGTGGTGCAGAAGCTGCTGGAGCATTCGGCCCTCTCTAAACTTATTTCGGTTTCCACCCAGCTGGTGTCGAAACTTGAAGGCCTTCCTGTATCTCCATCCATTCCTCCTCCGAGACCGATTCAGTCTTCGGAGCCGGAAGAGGCTGATCTGCTGATTGTGGAGCCCTCGGGTCCAGAACCGTCCTTTTCTCGGTCTGTTCCCCTCACCTCGACTCCGTCGGACCGGTACCGGAGTCTCGAGCCGACGGTCTGTTCTTGGTTCCGCGGGCGAGAGTCGAACCGACGTGTCGGTTCCGACTCTCCCCCTCGGGGCCTCGGCACGGATCGATTCGGCTCCGTCCTCGGGGTCGATGCCTTCGGTGCCCGTGTCGGGGATTCTTCCCATTTCTTCGGAGCCGGGAGATTCTTCGATGCGGGACCCGGGAGCGTTCGACCTGATGAGGAAGGTGTTGTCTACCCAGACAACCACATCAGTGGAAGCAGTTTCTCCTCCCCATAAAGGGCCTTTGTCTTCATCTGCACCCACGGCCACATCCAAGCGTCGGGCACCAGTGTCTCAGCCACCCCTGGAGGGTGCCCCCTCTTCCTCCGAGGCTTCTTCGGATGCTCCCCACGAGGAAGTCCCTAGGAAGAGACTGTGTAAGAGGAGACACTTGGATTCTCCACAAGAATCCATAACATCTGATACTGACTTAGATGAGTCAGAAGGGTCCCCTAAGTCACCTTCAGAAGATGTCTCTTTTTCAGACATTTTGGAGATCCTGAAGCAGAGAGGTGACTGGCAGTCCCTTCCCCCTTCTGAGGATGAGTCAGTTCTGCTGAAGGCATTTGGTGCTCGCCCTTCCTCCTCCTGGGTCACTCCGCCCTTCGACGAACTAATGGAACTTATTGCTCGAAGGGCGTGGGAGGCTCCTGACACAGTGGAACCTGTTCCTAGGAAACCGAACAAGTACATCACAGCACCTCAGGATAAGTCCTACCTTACTAAAGGAGTTCCAGTAGACGCTATGGTGGTGGCTGCAGCCACGAAAAGGAGATGTCGGAGTCTTCTTTGTCTGTCCATCCGCCTAATAAAGATTCTATGACGATGGATAGATATGGGAAGCGCATTTTAGTTCAGCGGCTTTTTCCATGCGGTCCCTGAACTATTTGACCCATTTTACACGTCTGCAGAGGGATCTAGTCAAAGAGTTGGGAGATACCCTCCAGGGTTCTACAGATGCAGCTGTCTCAGAGAAAGTGACAGCGCAACTTAATACCCTAACATCGATTGTTAACTTCGTCCATGAGGCTGATTTCCTCGCGGCGAAGGTTCGAGTAGGGCAGCAGCTTCAGCGATTGCTCTTCGTAGACAATCCTGGATGCGCTATGCTCCTTTGCGGAAGCCTTCAAGTCTTCCTTTACAAACGCCCCATTTGACGGTGCCACTCTTTTTGGCCCCAAGGTAAAGGAGACCCTTACCGGTGTGAACAAGAGGGAAAGACTCTGTCTGCTGTCGGAGTCCGTTTTCCACCCCAACCAGACCGTACCCCAAAGGGCAACAGCGGTGGGAAAATGTGGTTTCGAAACAAAATCAAGGGTCTTTCCGGGCACACAGGGTGATGCCCCTCTAGAGGCAGAGGAGGGGCAGAGGTGGAAGACGCCGCCCTGGCGGCAGAGGGGTCCGCAACATCAAGGTGACAGGGATACACTCCTGGTAAACCTTTCCAGCACTCCTGAGAGGAGGCCCGACTGTCCTGCTCTGGAGGCAGTCGGGGTCGCTTAGCCTTTTACCCTCAGGCCTGGCAAGATATAACTACAGACAATTGGGTAAAAGCGTAGTTACCAGAGGTTACACCATACCCTTTCTATCTTATCCCATTCCAAAGAAAAGACTCCCAGATGTATGCCCCATCTGCGAGAGCCAGCAGCTTTAGAAATTTCAAAGTTGTTAGACAAAAGAGTCATCCAGCCAGTCCCAGCGGACCAGCAAGGATTCGGGACTTACTCAAGGTTCTTTTTAGTTCCAAAGAAAACAGGGGACTGGAGGCCCATTCTAGACCTGAGTTACCTCAATACTTTCGTCAAGAAAGAAAAGTTCGAATGGTCACGCTTCAGTCGATCCTTCCATTTCTACAGAAGGACGAGTGGATGTGCTCAATAGATCTAGAGGATGCATACTACCACATCAAAATGGCCAGGGCATCCAGAGATCATTTACGCTTCCGGCTGGGAGCCAGTCACTTTCAATTTCGAGCCCTGCCCTTTGGTCTGACCTCAGCCCCCAGGGTCTTCACCAAATGCATGGCAGTGGTAGCGTCTCACTTGAGGCGTCAGGGATTCCAGGTGTTTCCGTATCTGGACGACTGGCTCCTTTCAGCCACCACCCGGCGTCAACTACTGCAGGCCAGAGACTATGTTCTTCAACTGTGTGTTCACCTAGGGATCTCCGTAAATTTCGGAAAATCCTTACTTCAGCCATCACAAAATATCTTGTTCATAGGAGCAGAGTTAAACACACGGCAATCAATTCTGAGGCTTCCCACAGAAAGGATAGTATCGCTGCAGACTCACATCGTCTTCTGCTCTTGTCAAGGAAATCTCCTGCAAAACTAGTTCTGAAGGTGTTGGGCCTCATGTCAGCCTCCCTTATTGCAATTCCCCTGGGAAGGCTGCACATGAGAGTTCTACAATGGCTACTGTTTGCTCAATGGTCATTTCAACAGCTACCTCTAACACACGAGATTCTCATAACAAAGACTTGCAAAACAGACCTAAACTGGTGGCTCCAAACGTGCAACCTTTCCCAGGGGAGGCCGTTTGTGCTACCCACTACAGTTACGGTGACCACGGACGCTTCCCTGATAGGGTGGGGGGGCATCTTTCAGGGACAGACAGTCCAAGGCGAATGGACCAATTTGGAGTACAATCTGCACATCAATGTACTAGAGTTGAGGGCAGTGTTTCTAGCGTTGCAACACTTTGCTCCCCTTCTTCCTCTAGGGACTATTGCAGTTCAGACGGACAACATGTCGGTAGTCTGGTACATAAACAAACAAGGGGAACCAGGTCCTATCAACTATGCAGAGAGGCCATGAGAATTTGGCAGTGGGCAGAGTCCACGGGTCGCTTTCTAATAGCAACGCACATCCCGGGTCATCCAACGTCATAGCCGACAAGCTGAGCAGAGCAATTCTGCTACCACACAGTGGTCTCTGAAACAGTCAGTGGCGAAAAGGATTTTTTCCACATGGGGCCAGCCTTCCTGCGACCTGTTTGCGTCTCCAATGAACGCCAAATGCAGGAGCTACTTTGCCCTATTACCCCTCCAGGGAAGTCCCCAGGGACGCACTGGTTTCTGATTGGCCCCGGGACTCCTGTACGCATTTCCTCCATTTCCTCTGATACGAAATTTCTCCAGAAAGCCAGGAACCTTCACAGGACGATAATTCTCATTGCTCCATTCTGGCCTCGTCAAATTTGGTTTCCCTCCTGAAAACTCACTGCATTCGGGGACCCTGGATTCTGGACCCAGAGCCGGATCTGTTGACTCACTCGTCAGGGGTTCCCCATCCCGCTCCTGTCACTCCATCTAGCAGCTTGGCTGCTCCAATTCCCAACTTAGCCAGGTCTGATCTCTTGTCACCAGCAGTTCAGAATATATTAGTGGCTTCGCATAAGGCTTCCACTACTAAAACATATACTAGCAAATGGAAGCGGTTTGTATTCTGGGCGAATACACACCACGTTGATCCCTTTACAGCTCCTTTGAATAAGATTTTAGAGTTCTTGACAGACTTATTTCATCAGGGTGCTTCTCCTGCTACTCTAAGAGTTCAATTGGCTGCCATTTCAATTTCCATGTGGAAGAGTGTGGAGCTCCTATCATGGCTCACAGACTTTGTAAAGCCTTCTTAAAAGGAGTTTTTCATATTAGACCTCCGGTCAGATCTCCCACGTCACCTTGGAGTCTAAACTTGTTACTATCTAAATTAATGTTGCCCCTTTGAACCTGCCTCTTCTTGCCCATTAAAATTTTTGTCCTGGAAAACTCTCTTTCTGGTAGCCATTACTTCTGCTAGACGAGTGTCTGAACTTCAGGCTCTCTCCATCAAGCACCCTTATCTAATCTTTCACTCTGACAGAGTTTCTCTTCGTACCAATTCATCCTTCCTCCCTAAAGTGTGTTCTATTAACAACATTAATCAGTCCATTGAATTACCCACTTTCTTCAAAAACCACTCCAACAAAATGGAGTATATGTTGCACAAATTGGATGTTCACAGACAGCTAAGGTTTTATTTGGATAGAACAAAAGATCACAGGAAAACAGATCAACTCTTTGTGGCTTTTGCTGATAGCAGGAAAAGGACTTGCAGTTACCAAAAGAACTCTTTCAAAGTGGTTATCTGATTGTATAATCTATGTATACGATTCTGCAAATCAACCCCTTCTAAACAAACCCAAGGGACATTCCACAAGATCAATATCTACGTCTTTGGCTCATGCAGCTCGCCTACCTCTGGATGCTATTTGTGCGGCTGCTACCTGGTCTAAGCCACATACATTTATTTCTCATTATAAAGTAGATAAGGTTTCTAGGGACAGAGCAACCTTTGGTTCCACTGTGCTCAAGAACGTCCTCCCGTGAGTTCCTCAGGATTTAGGAGCTAGGGACGCTACCCATGTGTAAGAACAAGCGGCGAGATTGAACACTATCACATATAGAAGTTATGTACTTACCATAACGTTCCATGTGGAGTGTTCATCTCGCCTTTGTTCTTACAGTCCCACCCTCCCACCCTTAGGAGGAACGTTCTTTGATGCCTGGCCAGAAGCATTTTTACTACTGTCTTTATTCTCTGTACATAGTTGGTATACACATATACTTATATGTGTCTGTTATGTATGTATAGATGTATGGCATGAATGTACTGTTATGTAGATTGGTTTGCTTGCAAACTAGATCTGAGGTAAAGGCAGAGGGGGATTGTGGGTATTAGATTGTCTCGAGCTTCTTCTCGATGCAGAGCTTGCAAGAGGCCGGCACGGAGCCGAGGATCGGCTCCGAACCCATGTGTAAGAACAAAGGCGAGATGAACACTCCACATGGAACGTTATGGTAAGTACATAACTTCTGTTTAAGGCTTCTATTAATGAAATGAATGGAGCGCATATGAAGGTAAAGGCATTTATTGAGGAGCTTTATATTGAAGCTAGGATCGACAAAGACACATATATATATTTGCAACAATTTGCTCCTAGGACACCATGCCTTTTCGGGATACCAAAAATACATAAAAATTTGGTTGACCCGCCGATGAGACCTTTAGTGGATGGGAGGAATAGTATCACTTTTACTTGTGCAAGGTTATTGGATAATATACTGCAAAAATATGTTTTAATGGAAAGACAAATTTCGAAAGACTCCTGGTCTTTTTTGAAATCAGTTAATGGTTTATCATTTTTTCCTGAATCCTACTTTGTTACAGTAGATGTAAAAGATCTGTATTCTAGTATCCCACACTATCTAGGAATTGAATGGGTTTCTAATATGTTGTATCTCTTGAATGCACCAGTCAATGTTGTTAAACTGGTTGAGGAGTTGATGGACACGGTTCTTTCATATAATTATTTGAAATTTAACAATTATATTTACCACCAAAAGATCGGGGTGGCCATGGGTTCACCGTGTGGGGCTGCTATTGCCAATTTGGTAATGGCGTTCTGGGAGAGGTCCTTTGTGTTAAATAATAATGAATTTGAAGGCAATATTATGTACCACACACGGTTCTTGGATGATATTTTTATTTTATTCCAAGGGACTGAGAATCATTTGTGTGATTGTCTAGCATGGTTTAACGGAACAACAAATTTCCTGAGCTTCACCTCTCGCTTTGATAAAAATCGTATAGAATATTTAGATGTCTCTTTGAGGAAAGATTATACAATGAAGGCATATGTGTCTAAAATTTATAGAAAGGAGACTTATTCTAATATGTATCTTCATTACACCAGTTGCCATCCTAGACACCAAAAAAGATCTGTGGTCAAGGGGCAACTGGTGAGGGCGGCCCGAATGACCACCATAGATAAATAATTCCATGAAGAGTGTGATACTATGTTAAGTTTTTTCACTAAAAGGGGCTACCCTATGGATTTCCTAATGGAAATTCTAACAGAAGTAAGAGCTAAGAGACTTGGTGGTGATTATGTTCCTATTTTGAGTAATATCCAAGAGAATAATATTGATATTCAAGTTGCAAAGGAGAGGTCAGATATAGCTTATGGTTGCAATTTTATTTGCACATACAGTCTGGACTCTAACTATATATCGAATATAATGATGAAGAACTGGGACTATCTTATTAATGATAGTTTCTTCAGGGAGAACTCCTCCCGGATAAGCCTAAAATAATTTTTAGATGGGGCAATAACCTCAAGGAGATATTGCAGAGGAAGAGAAACCCTTTCACAACTAAGGTAGGGATGTATAAGAGTCTTATGTGTAGATGCTGTAAATGGATAGATGAGGGGACTAAGTTTACTATAAATAATAAGCTTTATAGATCAGAGCTAAAATACAATTGTAACAGTAGGCAAGTGGTCTGTTTAGCTAAATGTACCCAGTGCCCAGCATTCTACATCGGAAAGACCGATAGAAAACTATGTGAAAGGATAAAAGAGCATATTTATAACATAAATGCGAAGAAAATGGAAAATGCTTTGGCTAAGCATGCCTTTGATTTTCCAGGCCATAGTTTCAAGTTCAGGGTTATTGACCAATTGATTTCTGATGGAAGAGGGGGTCCTGATGCTTTGAAATTAGAAAGGAGCTTATTTGGCAGCTTAGGACAAATACGTGTAGATTACCTGGTATTAATGAAACGTGCTCCCTAAAGTGTATTTTAAGGTTAAAAAAACCTAGAGAGGTAACATGTTTATATAGTGTAAATATAGCATGTTTCGTGTATGTTTAATAATACATAGTTTTAAAAAAGTTTTAAATATATGTAATTCATGTTATTCATGTAATTTTATTTAATTTCATGTATATGTATATTTGTTTGTAATTGCATATTTGCAAGTTACAGTTTTCGTTGATTTTTCATATATTTATAGTTTAAACGCTTTTATGAATAAGTAGGTTGATATCCACGTTTGAGGAAGTTGTTTTTGTGAATATTCCATGCCTTGTCTAAGAAATGTTACTATTTAATAGGCATAGTTTACTAGTGTAGAACGTAGCATGTAAATAAATAAACAAATAAATAAGTTGGTTATATTATTGTTTTATTTGGATTAGTTTTAGGATGTTTTTGTAGGTATAATGTTGATGTATTATAGGTATCATGTATTGCATACATATAGATCTAATTTGTGAATAAGTTTTACTTTGTTTTCAAATTTTTTATAAAAATTTTTTATATTGAGTAAATAATTGATTTTAGAGAGAATTTGGAGAAAATGTATGTTAATATATCAAATATATTAAATTTGAAACATCAAATACTTGATATATGTAATACAGATAATAGCATTTTGTGATTCAATTATTTATGAAGCATATTGTTACTTTAAAGTTTTTTAAAATTTGAATTAATAGGATAATTGGTGTAATTAATACATGTAGGGTAATTCAACTGTTGGCTAGTGTTTGTCTGAGGAAGTTGGGGCAGGAGCTCCGACGAAAAGTGTATGTAATAATTCGCACTTCATTTTTGAATAAATCACGCTTGTTTGCATATTTTGCATTCACTTTGTTGGACTTTGGTGGCTGCTGGCTTTTTAGTTACAAACTAAACTGACATCTGTGGAAGATGGTGATTGACAAGTTTCACCTTTGTCATCGTTTTAGTAGGGTAATGTCAGATGAGATGACAGTCCCGGAGTCTTTGGGTGTCAGACCAGCTCCAGCTGTGCCTCAGCCACTGATGGGTGACTCTGTTCTGACAGTCTTTGTTCTTCAGACCACTCCTCTTTGTTTTTCTCCTGGTGTATCACCTACTACCACGAAGGATAGACATGTAATTTTCCAGCTGTTGTGATGCCTTTTGTGGGTAAAAGAACCATGCCTTGGGAAATGGGCTTGTGTTTTACCTAACTGTGGCGCTAAGGAGTCTGAAACCCTAGGGGAATTGCCTGCTTTGGGTCAGTCCTTTTCCAGGTAACCTCAGGAAAAGAAAATAGAGTAAAAAAAAAGTTTCTATTTCAGTGGACAAGGAAGATTTATTTGGGGGTTAATTTCCGTTTTTCTGCACCCAGTTTGTCTGCTGTGAAGAAAAAAATACTTTCCTTTTTTTCTGGCTCTGCAATCCAGTCAGAAGAGCAGGAATTGGAGGGAGAAGGTTTTGCTTCAGGATTTTCTTTGCTTCAGGATTTTCTTTGCAACTGTGAAAAATGTTGCTTCACATTTCCCTCCACTAGACTTGTTTTTGTGAAACCTTATCTAAAGTGAAAGATTTCTCAGTGGCATCAGAAAGAAATCCCCATTGCTCACCTGCGTATTACGATTTGTTACAGTTGTATGTTCCCCAGTCTGAAACTCTTACTTATGTTTTATCTGCTTTTTATCACATCCTCCTCGTAGAAAGTCTGACTAAGCAGAATTTCCAAAACTGCATCTGCTAAACCAATTAATGCTAATCCTATTCCCAATGATAGAGATGGGAAAGCTTTTGGCAGATTTGGGAAAAAAAATATTATGCTTTCACTTTAACATTCAGTATTATAAAATACCACATTTATATTTTAAAGTTTTTATTTTGGTCTTTGGAGAACGTGAAGACTGCTACAGACAACTTTGCCTCTTCTGAGGCAAAGAAAAAAAAGCCTCACTTTTTTCTGCTTTTCCTGTTAAGCTTTCCTTAGGGTGTTCTTATGATATTGCAGATACTGTCTCTAGGGCTGCTGCTCTTGGATCAGTAAGAGTATATTTGCTGTGTTACATTCTCAGAATTTTCCTTAAGATGTTAAAACTGAAATTTTAAATTCTTCCCCGAAAAGGAAATTGTTTGGATCTTCTGCAGCTGTGGTGCTCAAGAAGATGCTTATATAAAAGGGGTGAGCCAAATTTTCCAACCTTCCTTTCTTAAAAACAGATTAAACAAAATATGTACACAGTGGCTCTTTTTTTTTTTTTTTCAATAAGCAATTCAAGCAACAAAGTGCTTCCAAACAAAGCAAAAGTATGGAGGCTCTAAAAAGAAAGTCACAGCCTATCAGAATCCAGGACCGCCCAAAAAAGTCAGTGTCTATTGACCTTTACATATCCATAACCACCCTGGCAACCTTTCCCTTCCCTTGAGTATTCTTTTTCCTTTGTGGCACCCATTCTTGAAGATCATTGGGTTCTGAAAAAATCATCCACTGCTATACACTTTGCAGTGACATTTTCTCCCTTATTTACAGAGGGTCCTCCCTTTGTTCTGTAAACCAAATATGCATTTATTCCTATTTTGGATTAAATTTTGTTTAATCATTTTTTAATTTGTTGGCAGTTAAGTGAGCTGGTTATGTCATCCTTTTCAGTCTTGACACGGGTATGCAGCATAAAATGGTAAACAAAACATAGGTGTATATACAAAAAATACAAGAGTTTGCATTACAAACCATGACATATCAATTATTGTACAGTATAATATCTGTGGTAGTCATAGAACCAGTGCCTGCAGATCAGAGGCAAAAGATTTTATTCAAGGATTTTTCTGGTGCCATTGAAAGAAGGGAGTTGGAGCCCTGTGCTAGACTTGTGCAAGACCTCACTTTTTTAAATCATTTTGTAAAGATATTAAAGTTGCAAATATTATCCCTTAAGACCTTATTACCTCTGGTCCCTCTTCTAGCTTTAATGGCAAAGCTAGATTTAAGATGCTTACCATCACATTCCCATTGGTAAGCACTGTACACATTTTTTTTAAGATTGTGTGTCTGGCTCACATTATCAATTTTCTGTCTTGCCCTTTGGACTGTTTGTGGCTACAAATGTACTTTTGTCCTATCACAAAATAGTTTTCCTACGATGTCGGATTCTATACTGGGAAAGGCTTTACTTCCTCAAGACAAAGTAGATATATTCTGCAAGTTATTCCTGTGTTTTTTCAACTTGGAACAGAGCATCTGGCAGAGAATTTCTCAGAATCTTGGAGTACATGGCTTCCATGATTCTTATGATTTCCCCGGTCATACTTCACATGAGAAAAATTCATTGGTACTTCAAGTCAGCCTGGACTCTGCATCGTCACCCTTTATCTTTTCAGATGCCCATTTTTGGGTTTGTCAGGAGCTGGTTTTGTGGTGGATAGACAAGCTGTCTTGAAATACTGGGCTCCTCACAACTGATGTTTTCTGGCCTGGCTTGGGAAGTAGATTCAAAAGGGGAGAAAGTACAACGTATGTGTAACAGGCAGGCAGACGCACTTAAATATGAAAAAAGATTTTGGAAATCATAAATGCTTTGAAAGTTCTAAATTTTCTCTGATGTCTGGGACCTCTGCAAATATTTGCATACACCACCATAGTAACACAAACGGGGGTTACCAGATCTTAACACCCCCCCCCCTTGCAGACTTGCTGTCATAGTCTGTTGAAAGAAACTGCTGAGTTTGACTTGTTAGGTTACATAAATTCCATCAGAGCAAAACATTATGCAGACAAGCTAAGCAGGACCAGGACAAACCCTCAAGAGTGATAACTTCACCCTAGGATTTCCAAGAATTGATCCAAATACTGGGAATACCTCAAGTAGATCCGTTTGCCTCCTCTTATAACAGACAATGAAAGAAGTCCTGCTCCAGGATTTCTTGCAGACTGTCCTGGAAGACGGTTGCCTTCTCATTCCATAGATGGGAATGTTCCTATATGCTTTTCCAACCTTTCCACCAATCGGTCAGGATTCTTCTAAAGATCCAGGAGGCGACTCAGACAATTGTGATGGTGAGCTCTCCATTTTGACCAAAGCAGCAGTAGTTCTTTCTCTCTCCTTTTGGAACTGGCCAAGGACAATTACCACAGGCTTTCCACAGTCTGTATTTACTCTCCCAAGGCAAGGGTTATTTGACTGTAAACTCTTCAGCTGACTGCCTTAACGATGGAATTTTATACCTTTTAGACTTTTTTTTCCCTAGGGACATGCAGTAGGTACTGATATAGGCTAAAAATTGCTACTATTTTATTTTTATTTATTTTATTTAACATTTATTAACTAGGAAAGTACAACTTGGAACGAAGCCAATTTTCAGTGGAGGCCTTGGGAAAAATGCTCCAGATGCATGTCTTTGAACATGGGAGGAAACAGGAGCACCCGGAGGAGACCCACACGAATGCAGGGAGGACATACAGACTCTGCACAGTAGGCACCCCAGACGAGAATTGAACAGGAGGGCCTCTTGTTGTGAGGCGACAACAATTCCGCTGCTCTGTCCAAATAAACGGCCTTTGCAGGTCTTGAACCCATGACCCTGTACACTATAGTCACAGTAGTTAACCACTAAGCCATCACAGCTTATGCACATACTAGGAAATCATACATGTGTAAGTTGAAGAAATGTTGTAGTTAGTGTCGTTCAATGAACCTGGAGCCTCTAAAAAAAGCTCAGGTGCTTCTGGTTCTTGATTTACTATTAATCTTATCTGACCCTCCTCTTCTATCAGGGTTCATTTGTCTGTCATCTCTGCTTTTCTGCCCTTGTATCCTCCTTTCTAAGCTCCCCTCAAATTGAACAGTTTTGGAAGGCATTTTATATATTTGCCCACTTTGAAGTCAGGTTGCTCTCTCTTGGGATTTTAACTGCATCTTTTAAAAGCTTGCTGTTTCCATTTGAACCAGCTTATTAAGCTGAATTGAGGTTTTAACGTGAAACAGTATTTTACTCCTTGCCCTGACTAGCTAGGAGAAAATCTGATTTACAGATTTTTATGGTGAGTCAGCCCTACATTATTTATTTGAGAGCTAATTCCTCTCTTATGCCTAAAATGATCTTCATAGTTTCATAGTATAGTACTAGGCTATCTGCCCTGGGGCATTTGTAAGCCTAGCCATAGCAATGTGGCTTTTGCCACCCCATGAAATGGTACAAAAATGTACAGAATAAATTTAGAATACTGTGCTTCTGTCTAGTACGGACACAATGAAGGTCCCCTTATATAATCGAATTAGTTTACTGTGCCCCTGTCTAGCAGTGACACAGATGTGACCCCTGGGGTAAACTTACAATCTCCCATCCACTCATCAAGATTTCTCTTGAAGAGAGTCAGTGAGGGGCTCTGCCTAATACGAACTGGGATCTTGTTCCAAAGCAAGTTTACTTTGAGTTGATCTGCTGTCGTTTTTTCTTATCCCAAGAACATGGAAGAAAGATTCTGTATACTCTGGATTTCCACAGGCAGCTCATATGTTACAAGACAAAATTCAATACTTTTGAAAAGATAAGATGTTTGTCCTATGAAGGGGAGAGGAAAAGGCAGACTATTTCTAGATGGTGATGTCATGCTATTTCTTGTATTATAATCTCCATAACCAGCCACTTCCTATCAGGGTTAAGGCCCATACCATTAGAGGTTTGGCTATAGTGGCTTTCTGGAAAGGGGTAGGCTGTTGTCGTATTCTAAAGGCAGCAACTTGGTTGTTTGTGCATACTCTTGCACCACAAACTGGTTTCCTTTTCTAAATCCAGAACAGGCTTTGCTAGGACCATTGTTTAGGGTCTCCTGGATTTCAAGTTTTTCTCCTCTCTTTTTACTTTTCAAGCTACGCTAATCTACACATGTAAAGTAGCCTACTGCAACAGTCATCTAATGCTAAACATAGTTCAGTTGTGTAGGTAAACTTACCATATTATTAGATGTTCTAATAGATCATTGTTGCAGTAGCTGTCACCTCCCTCCACCCCTTTTCCAGTTTTCTACACGGTGTAGGGGTGGCATTTCAGCTGTCATCATTTCTTTATTCAGTGCCACTCTTACCTTCAGCAGTCAGGCCTGATGTTACAGGTCTTCACTCTCGCAATCCATCCATCTCTTTGCTTGATACCCTTGTTTCTTCTTGCCTTTTTCCTTTCTGTCCCTAATCGTTTTCACCAAATTGTCTTGTGTTTTCCAGTACATTTGTCCAAAGCACTGTAATCTGTTCTCTTTGGCCATCTTTGCAGTTGGCTCTACACGGGCTTCTGCTTTGACCTCATTTCTTTCTCTCCCACAGTGTGCCACCTTCTGCCCATCTCAGGTAATTCATCCTGATTAGCTCTTAACTTCCTCAACTGCTCTGCTGTCATGGTCCAGGTTTCTGTACCATACAGTAATGCTGCTTACCTCAAATTTTTACACTTTACTTTTCAACTTCTGTTTTTTCCAAACATCTTTATTAAATTTTACACGCATGACAAAGGCAGTCTTACATTTATGTAAATGAAAAACATACAAAATTATTTAACTTTAAACAGTTTACATCATTGAAACAACTGTAGTTGTAAACATTATACATCACTTATAAACCCATTCAGTCAGTCAGTTGAGCATTATGTAGCTCATTCAAATCCTGCCTCTTAAACCTTGTTCCTGCTTTGCGTATATTGTTCCCACAAATCCCATTTTTTCCTATGTGGTTTTTTTTTTTTTTATCTTTTCTAAAGATACCAATTCCAGTTTTATGTCTGTTACTGTATTCACTACTTCTAGTAAAGATGGCCTAGACTTTGATTCCCATTTTCTAGTAGTTGCTTTTTTGGCAGCCATAATTAGACTCGGGAAGGCTTTACTGTGTCTAGGCAATTCTGAATATGTAGCGTAACTCAAAAAAAAAATGATCTCCCTGTCAGCCCAGTATACTCACCCAGCATCCCCGACAGAGCAGTCTTCAGAGAATCCCAAAAGTCTGCCAGCTCATCACACTTCCAAATATATGTTCCCAGCTACCTTTCTTGCCCGTCATACCTCCTAACATTTGCTATCCACCTGAAGAAAAATTCTTTGGAGTCTACTTGGGGTATAAAAAATACCTATGTAAACACTTCCAGGCAAAGATCCTAAATTATCTAGACTTTGTTGCATATTTGGGGGATATACATATATCCCCACATTGTTATTGTGAATTGCTTATCCAGTCTCGCTTCACAATCCTTTCTAAGCTCCTCTGATTGATTCTTATAATTATCACAAAATTTTATATGCTTTACTAATTATTCCTTTTTTAATGGCAGCTTCTGTTCTAGATTCTATTAAAAACTCTACCAGTGCTGGTCTTTCATTTAGGAGTCCCCTTGTTTCTTTCTCTTTGCCTGTACTCTGACATCAATCCTTGATAAGGGAAGGCAATCTCTAACCTGCAGTCCAAATAAATTCTTGGCCTCTTCCCATTCTATTACCTTTCGCTTTCTAGTTATTTGATCCCAATACCTTGGTTCCTTTGCCAGTTTTCTCCAATAAATTTCAACCCCCCTCTTGCCTATTATCTGTATCCCTGACCACCGTTAACCCTATCGGCAAAATCTCTTTCTCCATTCTTGCACTGGTTTGGTTCTTAGAATACTTCCTGCTTTTTTATGAATATAATACTCTATGATTTTGGTTGTTCTCCTTAAGAGTCTGCATCCAAAATCCCAATCTCGCCTTATTTCTAGAGCTTTCTCCCTGTGTCAGCGTCATTCCTTTCCACTTTGAATTATAGTTTTCTGCTAGTGCTATGTATAAGAGCCTTACCTGTGTTGCTCTAAAATACCCCCTCAAATTAGGTAATCCCAGTCCACCTTGTTCTATTGGTAGAATCATCTTATCCCACTTGACCCTTGCTTCCCAGATAAAATCGTTCAACTCCTTCTTTTTTTTTTTTTTAATTGCTATCCACAACTTCTCCGGCTGATAAAAGTATGCCTGACCTGTGTATAAGACTAAGGGGACTAAAAACATTTTGATGGCTTGTATCTTAGTATCCATATAACAAAAATCTCAGTTTCTCAATTTTTGTATTATCTTCTATTTAGTCTCTTCCCGCATACCCTTAGCTGCCAACACAAAGTCATTTCTAATCCATACTCCTAAATATTTAATTTTAACATGTCAACATAAATATGGATATTGTTGGACCAGTTTGTGAGAGTACATAATTTACCGCTATTGCCTTTGTTTTAGCTTCATTAATTTTGTATCCTGAAAAGATTTCAAAGTCTTAAAAATGTTCCACAACACTGTAAAGTCCCTTTCTGGTTTTGTCATGTATAAAGTAATATCGATTTACTATCAAAACCACGAAAATCACTTGCGCAAACGGTGATTTCCATGACAGATAACGTTGACTCATACATATTAAGTAGGTTGTATGGTCGATGCAACAAAGTCGATAATTTGTCAACCATACTGTGTAAATCCCCCATTGACATCCATGCTGCGAGTCCCTGCCTGTGTACGTCCTTCTAAACGGGCTTACACATGAACGTCGACAATTCCGACTGTCGCTCCTACCATGGTCGAGGAGGTGGCTGTCGTGCATGTCAATGTTGACCTTTTGACTGTAAACCAAGTAATATCTGCAAATAGAGCCTGCTTTTTTACTTTTCAGCTTCTTTGGCATTTTTCTGTCACACGCTATCTCTGACACTCAGTTGGCTACATTCCCTCTGATTCTAGCTTTGACCTCCTCGTTTAGACGTCCCTTCTCAAATACAGTTCCCAGATACTTGAAACTGTTAACGTATTCCAACATTTTGCTTGTATCTCGGTTCTCATCTGCTGCACTTATAGCTGTCTTATCTGTACTCTGTTTCATCCCATGTGCCTTTAGTTTCATTTTGCATTTCATTCCCTTAGCCTTTGCTGAAGTTCTTGGTTAGAGTCTGCATTTAATGTGTTTTTGTTGCTGTTATTTAATGTGACATTGTCTGTTTACAGCAACTTTGTTGATCTGTCTTGTCATACTTGTTTGCTAATGTAGTCCATCACCAGTGCAAACAGCAGTGGAGTCTGAGCTAAACCCTGCACACTCACTCCTAATGGGAAACTTCTATGAGAGTCTGAACACTGTTTATACTTGAATCATTGGACCCTTGAACATAGCATGCAGTAAGTCTACTAATGTTTCTGAGACTTTGAATAATCACAGGACTGGCCAAATCTGCTTTCTTGGAATGTTTTCATACACTTTGTATGCTTTCTCCAAGTCTTGGAATGCCTAGTTGGACTCTCTGCTCATCTCTACTTCTTAACAACTGCCTATCTCACTGCAAACCTTGTGTTGGTTGTGCTACGTCCTGATATGATTCTAAAGTAGTCATCATCTATCTTAAAACAAAGACGCAGAGTAGTAGAAATTGTCAGTCACCCATTCACCTCCCTTCAACCCACTAATTTTCTTGCTGTTTAATTGTATTGCCAGGGTGTGGATGTCTTTTCACTTGTGTATGCGGTTTCCTTTGTAGTATGCCTCCTAGCATTTTTCCTTTCAAGGCTGTTGCCCTGGTTTTTGTGACAAGAAAGCAGACTTTTTTTTTTTTCATTCTGCTTTTTCATATGGAGCTCTTCTTTGGGGTCCTGACAGAGCACATGGAAGATGCCCTTTAGCTTTGTAAAGCTGGCTGTTAACATTGGGAGAAGACCCATACAGCTTGCACTCCAGCAACCGTGAAATATAAGAACATCTACTGTTATGGTAAGTTTACTTACACAACTGTATTTTAATCCCTGGGGAATGCATTCTGCAGTGCTGCTGTTCACCAGCCCCCCCTCCCCCCACTGACTGGCTTGATCCCAGAGTGGCATCTTAAAACATCTGATCAGAGTAGGTGTCAAGAATTTGTAAGGATAATAAACTGAGGGCTTTCCCTCAATCCCAGCAAGGTCTTTTTAGCTGTGGTTAATGAGACTCGCTAGATTTTCCTGCTCCAGGGCATCCTATTTAATGCCAAGAAGCCAGTCAGGTGTTTCATAGGAGTTTGAGTTAGTTTTAAGACTTTATCTTTTGATCGTATGGCTTGATGTCACTGGAGTGCCTGGTGCAGCCATTTCTCCCCAAATGCCTCTAAGTGGACACCTGCTTGCTTATAGAATCCATGTCATGTAACACCCAGCACACATCAGTTCCACAGTTGCCTGTGCACAAGGCCGTATTTGAGCCCATTCAGGTTGTTTTGTGGAGTCTTATTATCTGAAGGACATTCTCAGAGAATGGCATGGAACATTGTCTCTCTTCATTATGGAATTCTCATCCTTCTGTTTTCTTCAGTATTACCCAGTAGTGTATCTGTAGAAATAGGAGATATAGATCATCCTGTGCATGGATACACTTGTCAAGCAGTGCCATTTTAACAGCATGAAGGCAGTGGGACTTCGATGCAGCAGCATGTAAGAAGGCAGATACTGTGTGAAACCTTTGGCTGAATTCAGAAGATTACCTTTGCCAAAATTCTTTGAGCAATTTCCTATGAAGTTATTCAGTCTAGCGTGGGTCCCAGAGACCACAGCACTTTGCTACTGCCACACAAGGAGTCCCCAGCTTTTGATAGATATGGTAAGGGAGTGTACCACTCTGGCACATTGGATTAAAAATCTTCAACTGTTAATATTCCACTCTTTCATTATGGACCACATAGTGGAGAAGTTTGGAAACTTCCCTGAGTCAAGGAAGATCTCATTTAGGCTGTATGTGGCTTCTGAGATGGCTTGGATTTGGCCAGTGTAATTTAGACTTTGTAAATTTGGTGTCCAGAGCAACATGTTCAGTTTTGTGCCTATGTTGGCTTAGATTATCCTTCTATAAGGAGGAACTTGAGAAAAATAGCTTGGTTGACTGTTGAGAGAGTATTTTTTTGAGCAGGCCTTAATTGCTAACTTCTTGAAGTAAGTTCTCATTACTGTGTAGGACATTTTATGATTTGCACCACAAGTCTTTCTAATTGCCACATGAGGGTAACTTGTTATACAGTACTGCTTCCGCCTGTATTCACCAACTCTTTGAGTACTGGCCAGCTGGTCCCACTACAACAGGTTCGGACTGTGTTTTTGAATGCATAGACATTTACTATAATGATCACTACTGTAGTATAATATGTAACCTGCAGAACTTTTGCTGTATGCAGATAGCTAGCATTTTGGCTTGACCTCCTGAGCTTTTGAGGGATCTTCCATACATAGCTGGCCAGCTTTATACCATGGACATAATATAAAGAGGAGATTTGGACTCACTTTATCTATTTTTTTTTTCTCCTGCATTGACCAGTTGGAAATGTATCAGTCTTTAACATGCATGTGACCTCCAGAGCTGTGATAAATAATCAACATGGGAATTTTTCTGCTGTTGTAGATATCTGTTGATTAGTTTGTCCAGTTCTTTGCAGTGAATTGGCATCTTTGCAAGGCTGTTAACACCTCTGGGGAAAGGTCACCAACAAGTTTTCTTGTGGCTAGCAGATGCCATGCAAAGACTTGTAACTTCATTTCCTGTTCTTCATTGGTAAAAATTGGGGTTCTGAATGTAAGCATTGTGCTTTCAGTGGAAAGATCTCTACAGTGAAGGTTGCATAATTCAAAGGTCTTTCTAGAACATTACAAATAGTCTGCCTTTATGCCAAGTGGTGGCTGTCCTTTTTTTCTGTAGGAGGGTGATCCTCAGAAAACTCGGGCAAATTAAACTGCCAAGACAAAATTGACATTATCTTTTGTTAGTGGGTAAGGCATGCATTCTGTCTGACTTTCAAGATTAGTGAGCACACTTTTAGGTGACCACTTAAATCATAGAAAAGATAACTGAATATGGCATGAGTATATCTCCCTCTTCATGCCATGTATTGTCATGACGTCCGTGATGCTCATAGGTAGACTAGACCTTGCAGTCCAGGAGGCCATTTAGTAGCCTAGCCCAATTTCTCAATTGCCCTAAAACATTGTCTGGATTAATGACTTGCACAGCATCACATAGCAGATGGAAGTGTAGAAATTTAACTGTGTACCACAGGAAACCGTTAATCATCTCATAGACTTAATTCTCTGCTCCAGCTGTCATTTAGCACAGATTATGGTTTGCCGAGCTGACCCTGCCTTGAGTACACCTGAAAGTTTTGGAAGTCAGAATTTTGCCTACAACATAATTCCCGTCTTACATAGGATAATATAACGGTGATCCTACTACTCAAATGTTTGTGGTGGTTGTAAGTAGACTGGCACAATGGTGTTTTTACGCAAGTTTGCTATAGTGTGGGAAACACCCACTAAAGGCAGTTTATAGAAGTTGTCACTCTCAAGTACTTATTTGAATTCAAGTCGTCATCCTGCAAGGGCCCTACTACCTAGGCCGTACTAGCATAGCTCTTGAGAACAGGCCAAGAATGTGCTGGTGAAAAGGACTGTTAGTGTTCTGTATTTGGAACATAGTTGAGATGATATTACAACTCTTCCTAGTATCAAAAAGGGACAGTTTCCATCACAATTTGAGCTCCAGTGACTTCAGTTAGTATTTCCAGTATATTAAGTTCCAGATCGTGAGCCTTCTGTCATATCTGATTGATGTTGCTGGATATGATGGATACCTTCTTGCATAAGAGGTTGTGATTCCCACACAAGGGGGTGGTCTAGGTGGTAGTCTATTGCTGCCATTTAGTCTTACTTCAGTACCCATAGTGTTTAACATGATGGTGGGCACTGTGACTGAAGCATTGCAGAAGAAAGACCTCCACGTGTTGACGTTTCTTGTGTTCAGATCAAGGGTTTGCTGGAAAAATTTCTTCACTGGCACTCCCAGGGCTGTGGTTTTTGCTGGCAACCATCAGATGGAAGAAGTGCTTTTTAATTCTTCCTCTGAGTGTAGCCGTCATGAGCATACCAGCTACCAGGTTTGGAAGAACATGACTTATTAGTCATCCTTTTGGTGGGGCTTTCTTTTCTGCAGCAGAACCCATCAAAGTTTTTTGAGTCATGCTGCAGAGGTGGGTTGGAAGCCCACTTCTTGTCTCCCACTGTACAAGGAGTGTGTTCTTCCATAGAATGGAAGCTGTACATCAGCCATTTGGAAGGTCCATTCCTTTCGGCCATTTTAGAATTTGCAATTATGTTGCTTCTAGGGCTTCCCCTCATTTGATAAAGCAACAGTTGTCATCTGGTATCCAAGTCATTGAGCATAAAGTTTTGCACACTGCATCTGGCAGTGGGCCATAAACAAAGCGGTATCTCTCTCTCTTTCTCCCCCTCTTGGCACTTCACGTTTGGTGTGGAGGAAGGTAAATATTTAGTAGACTGAGACACTCCTTTGTTACCTTTTGGAGCTGTAGGTTTACAGATGGATCTTCTGAAAAGTAGCTGGAGACTGACTTGTATGTCATTGTGGAGCATAATTTTTCCACTGTTCTGCATGGCACATTAGGAAAAGGAGAAATTGATAATAGGTGTTTGCTTTCCCTTTTTCCGCAGGTAGTCTTGTCACTGCTGGCACATGAAATTACTACTCTAGGCAAGAATGCCCTAAGCAGTTGAACTTTGAATGTGGCTGCAAACTGAGGGACAGGTGGATTTTAGAGCATTCCCAGTATGTAAAGTGAGAAATTCTTACAAAAAAAGTTAAAATGTATAATTTTAGGTAAAATGCAGTTACTGTTTGACATTTACACTGTCAAAATGCTAGCAAAGAAAAACTTTGAAATTAAGTGAATATAAACCAGAAGGAAGAAAGCTCTGACTGGGAAGAACCTTGCAGCTGTTCAGCAAAAAAAAAAACAAAACAAAAAAAAAAAACAAAAAAACAATGCAGTCAGAGGTGTTTGAGATAAGTAAGACACTGAAGGAATTTAAGTCCGTGACATAAGTCTGGAAAATAGAAGATTTAACATGAGCTGATAAAACTGCTTTAAGCAAAGACTGAAATGAAGGAAATAGTGTCCAAATGTGAATTTCTTCAGATAAAGCTGTTTTCAAAAAGTGTTGGACTTAATAGATGGTGTACACAGAAAAAAATGAGATTTTTACTGTATCTGAGAAACTAGAGGAAGTGGACTGCATTCAGTTTATGAAAATACAAATAAACAATTGTACTGGTGCTCCCTAACACATTTTCTGTTGTCTTCAGATCTGGTCATAAGAAAGCAGCAGAGACTTAAAGATGCATTCATACATGTAGATACAGCTGCTCTGGACAAAACTGTTGCAAAAGGTAGAAATATTAAGAACTGGGAACACCAAAATTTTGAGAATTATTTTTCATTGTTCACCAGGCCAGAAGAAAAACAAGTTACACTGGCAGTCAGGGGATGTAAATAGGCAGGTGTGAAATTAAAGTTGAAAATCTAGTTGTCTTCAGGATATTTATTTTTTCTACCTACCTCCATGCAGCTGACCATCAGCTGGCTCTGTCTCTCCTCCTTGTTCTGGATGTCTGCTGCTACATGTACTTTGGCCTTCCACTGGCCTCAACCAGTCCTGATGAGGAAACGAGAATACTGGCACAACATTGTAGTGATGCCAAGGAGTGAAGGAACCTCCAGACTAGGCGATATAATGCTTGCTGGACAGTTAATACTGTTATTGCAGTAAGCCTAGGCAAACTTACTCCCCCAGGGTGGGAAAGCCAGTGTTGGTTGTTCACTCCCATCCTCCTCTACCTGATCACTCCAACACGTTTGCCACTAGTCGAACACTGGTTATATTTGGCACAGTCAGGGCTTTATCCATCTGTATTGTAAGTCTTCAGAATACCTTTCCTGGAGGGTCAAAGGCATTTTTAGATCCAGAGCAGGCTGTGGAGGAAATGGTTTATTCAACAAAAAATGAACTAGCAAACTGGGTTCTGCTGCTCACTGTTCTGACAGTAGGAAAACCCATACAGAGACTTTGCTAGTGAGACTTTTTCATTGTTCTATTGAAAAATGCTTGAAAAGCAAAAAAAAAAAAAAAAATCAGGAGTACCTTGGACTTGAACCAGAAACCAGTGTATGTAGGGCCAAATGGTCATGAAGACCAGGAAGAGTGTGCAATTACTTGAAGGGTAAGCAGTTACTTGGTGAAAGAACTGTAAAGCATCAGTCCTGTAAGATCTAGTTTAAATATATGAAATGTGGGCCTGCAAGATGTGGGTGAAAGACTGAAAATTTGTTCAGTGTATTAAACTAGTGGGGTTTATGCTTTACATTTCTCCACTTTGTCATTAATAATTAGGAGGAAATTGAATTAGTCTAAAAAGTAATTCTAATTAGTTGTGTCTTTTTAATATTTTGTTTCTTGATGTAAGCTGCATGTTGTATTGTAAGATGGCTCTGAACTGTATGCAACCAGAGGTATTTTAAATGTGAGATGGGTACATTTTTAATTGTGGCTGCTGTGTATGTACATTTGCTTAGTTGTAATGACTATGAAAGGCTGGAAATAAGTAAGTTACAATTTGTATATATTTGGGGGGTGCTAGGGGAAATGCAAAAGTATATTGATTGTGCAGAATTAAAATACATCTTCCCCAGTGATTTTATAGATTTGGATGTCTAGATTAGTTCTTATTTTAAGCTACACATAAAGTGCTTTGCCAAAAAACTTGGAAAAACAAGAGAAGTGACTAAAACATGAATATGATAGTTTGTTGTTGCATTTGCAATGTTACTAGCTTTTTTTTTCTCCAGTGGCACCTGCTTTTAGCTGAAAACAAGCTGCCTGCAGGTGCAAGCTGTTGAACAAGAGATATCTGAACAGTGTGTTCAGATGGAAATTTGTAAGGTACAAAGTTAAATTGCTGGTAGCCATTTAAACATTCAGTGAAAGTGTGTAGTAAGTGAAATATGACCATCTCACTGTAATAACTTTTTAAAGGGATATTGGGAAGCATATCGGTTAAAATAAAGTAAAATATGAATTGAAGTTTAAAACTGTGGGAATTTTGTACGAAATAGTTGCCTACCCATCAGCCTTAGAACCTTAATGAATTAAATATAACAATTTAGTTTATTTCGTGGCAACTAGTGTTTTTTTCTTAAGCCTGAAAGTTGATTTTTACTGAAAGCATGCAAGTTTTTTCAGATCTGAAAGGGGAACAGAGAGGAGATAAAAACAGGTGGTAATCTGTTTTTGCGTGGTTAACATTAACCATAGACTAGGTAATAACCTGTGGGTATATAGCCATTATTATTTTTTATTTATTTAACATTTGTTAACCGGGAAAGTCTGACTTGGAACAAAGCCAATTTTCAGCGGAGGCCCGGGGAGAAATGCTCCAGATGCATGTCTTTGTAATAAGTTTAAGGCAACTTGTAACTCTTTGGATGGATAGATGCCTTTTTTTGCTAAGTGCATATGGTTTCTGAGTTTTAACTTCTTGTTTTGTTTCTTGAGTACTGTTATTGGTGTAGTGTCTGTGGAAAATGTGACATGGGTTCAAATAGACATGAGAAAAATCAATTACAGACAAGATCAGCCTCTTGGTCATTAGTGTGTACATGGAAGCTGCAAGTTGAAAACATGTATTCAAGACAGCTGTTGTGTATAAATGAGGATGTAATGGCCTTAGCAGACTGGTTGCTTTGTCATTGATATGGAATGGAAATAACAGTACAGGTATAGACAAAAAGAGATTGTTATTTTAAAAAATGTATGGTGCATATATAGCAGTGTTAAAGACTCATTTGAGTATTAATGAGCATGTGAATTTGATGTTACAAAACAACGAGGAAAAATGGGGGAGTAGTAATGGTGATTGCAAGATGGGCTGCAATGAAAAAAAAGGACATTGGTCGATTTATTATAGTAATTGACATGAGAAAAGGATTAAATAGGCATGTAATTATCCCACCTAAAACTATTATAGTGCACAGGAAAGTTTTGAGACAAATAATAAGCGTTCAGTAGAGATTATTAGTTGTGGGTTGGGATTGGAACCTGATTTGCAGTAGTGGAGAGGTATCTAGGGGACTTGGAAAAGAAAGTATAATCAAAGGGGTTAGATTTCTGAAGAATTTTGAGATTTAATGTGGAAGATGTGAATTCTGTAGTAGAAATTATGACTGAATTTAGCATATTCCCCAAGGTATAGTAAGTGGGCTGCAGTGGATAGAAATTATATTTCACAGGTGGATGTGTATTTTAATGGAAACCTTAGAGAACTCATTCAATTAACTGTCAGGATTAACACCAATAAAAACTAAGGTAAAGATATAGGGCATCAGAACAATGTAGAATGAGACACTGATGCTTTCCTATTAATATGTCTGAGAGAGAGAGGACTTTAAGATGTGGGTAGTGGGTATGATTTGAGTCATTAGAGAATGAAGAAATTAATTTAGAAGCTAGTGAGTGGAATAAAATGGAGTTTAAAATACTGTAAAGTAAGAGAAAGATAAGGGAAAGAAGTAACGTGAATTGTTGAGAGAGGTTGACAAAAGTTAAAATACTATAGAAGATAGAGAATCTCAGAACAAGGAGAGGCAGCTGTGGAGTGCTGAAGGAGAAATGAGTATTTGGACAATATGCAAGAGTTTTTGGAAGGGTTGTTAGTTATTTTTATAGCAACTCTAGAATTCACTTTGAGTAGTGACTTGGGCAACAGAAGGTAGAAGGAGATGCAGATGGATTTAAATTTTGACAAATGACTGGACTGCTGATCCAATGAAGGTATTAAAAGTATATCAGAAACTGTATAAAAATGTGTATAAAGCAGAGAAATAAGGAAACAAAGAAAATACATGAAGGGAAGTCTTTATGGAAGACTAATTATACCAACCCTACAAGATGATGAGGTTCAGCAGTTAATAGCCAAGGCAGGAAGATCGAAAATAAAAGCATTGATGTATAATCAGCTGAGATTTCTCCAAGAGCAGACTGTATTCCTGTGGAAGTTTTGAAGTTGGGGAAGTATAGTATCAATGTTGTTGGAGCGTCCTTATGCAAAGAAAGCATTCGAGTTAATGTGGATTTTTTTTAGTTGGCAGTAGTACCACTTATTTTCCCTGATTTGAATAATAGGGTTAATGTGGAGGATATCTGAAGGGTTTGAGACAGTAGTTCAGGTGTGAGGGTGGCTCTTTAACAGTCTGTGTTTGAACAGAGGATTCAGGCCAGGGATGCCATCTTTCCGCTCTGCTATTAGCTTTAAATGTAGAGATGGTTGGCAAAGAAAACTAGGCATTCAGAGATTAAAGGATGTAACTGGTGCAGTAACCAAGAAATGTTTTTGTTTGATATTATTTTGCACTTGATAAATCTGGGAAAAGGACATTTTGATGTTGTGGAACATTCTTTTTAAAGATATAAAATACATGAACATGGAAATAAGGTTCTTGTGGTAAATTGTGTATACCTGCATAAATTTGTTCACCAATGCCTTAGTTAAAGGGGACAACGTGTTTAGGTCTGTGGGTTAGAAAAAGGATTCTGTTGTGACAGATGTGGTATAGGAGACTAAACTAAATAGATGCTGAAGTCTTGTGTACCAGTTAGCATTTGATTAACCAGAGGAGACGGTGCCAATGACAGTTGAAGAAATTTATTTGGGAGAGGAGGAGTACAAGAGTAAGTGGGATAAGTTGATTATTCCCATAGAGCAATGTTTAGGGTTTCCTGATTTGAAGAGGTACTTTAAACCTATGCACCTTAAGGTTCTCGTATACAGTACATGACTCTCGTAAATGTTTATAAAACAAAGTGGAAAGGATAATGATAAAACTGGGGAAAAGGACAGTTTGAAAAGAGAGAGAGGCTAGGATTTTGGATGTAAGCCCTTAAGGTGAATAACCATAACACAATGTTATATTTATAAAATAGAAAGTATTTGAAGAACTAAGTTTAACATGGGTGTGTAGAAAGAAGATTTTATCAGTGGTGATGTCTACAAGTAGGACGCAAAAAAAGACAATATGGAGCTGGAATTTGCTAGAGGAAAAATTAGCAAAGGAGATGGAGTTGGGAACAAATAACTCTGCAAGGAGAGGTAAGAGTAGGATGAAGCTAAGCAGAAATTTGGGCTACAGGTTAGAGATTGCTTTTTCTATCACAAATTGATAACAGAATGTAGGTAAAGAAAGCTATAGGAGTGCTAAGTGAAAGATCAGCTCCACAGAGTATTTTGTCAAGTTTAGAACAGAAGTTGCTGTTCGAGGGATAATTAGTAGGGAGTCTAATATATTGCATAACTAAAAAAGCAGTCAGAGGTGGGTAGAAAAGATTGGGAAATGAGAATTTAAATGAAATTTACTAAGCAACAATGGGAAGAAATCTGTAGGACTCCCCAGATGGGGGCAGCACAGTTCAGAAAGTTTAGAATTTTTGCATGGAAGTGTTTATATGGGATATAAAAATACCTAATAAAGACTTCAGAGGATCCTTCTTTGGAAGGTAGCATATGGTGATGAAATAGGGGAAAAGCAGTAATTGGGAATGTGTTATTTGGGAATTTAAAAAGTCGACAGATTTAAAAAATTTCTTACAGAATATTTTGACAGAAGTGTTTGTGGAACCAATGGTATTAACTAGAGAATTTCTTTTGAGCTTGGGTAAAGGTCCTGAATTACCTATATGTAGTCTAACCTTACTACGTTTTCAATGCTGTTTGCAGCAAAACAAGCAATTACTTCTTTCGGCTGCTCCCGTTAGGGGTCACCATAGTGGATCATCTGTTTCCATTTCTTCCTGTCCCCTACATCTTGCTCTGTCACACCAACCACCTGCATGTCCTCTCTCACTACATCCATAAACCTTATCTTAGGCTTTCCTCTTTTCCTGTTACCTGGCATCTTCATCCTTAGCATCTTTTTCCCAATATACTCTGCATCCCTCCTCAGCACATGTCCAAGCCAACGTAATCTTGCCTCTCTGGCTTTGTCTCCAAACCTTCCAACCTGGGCTGACCCTCTAATATACTTATTCCTAATCCTGTCCACCCTCGTCACACCCAGTGCATATCTTAACATCTTTAACTCTGCCACATCCAGCTCGGACTCCTGCCTTTTTGTCAATGCCACTGTCTCCAACCCATGTAACATAGTTGGTCTCACTACCCTCTTGTAAACCTTCCCATTCACTCTTACTGGTACTAGTCTATCACAAGTCACTCCTGACACTCTTCTCCACCCACTCCATCCTGCCTGTACTCTTCTTCACCTCTCTTCCACACTCACCATTACTCTGAACTGTTGATCCCAAATATTTAAACTCATCCACCTTTGCCACCTCTACTCCCTGCATCCTCCCCATTCCTCTATCCTCCCTCTCATTCACACACACATATTCTGTCTTAGTCCTGCTGACCTTCATTCCTCTTCTCTCTAAAGCATATCTCCACCTGTTCCCTACTCTCACTACAGATCACAATGTCATCTTGCAAACATCATTGTCCACGGGGACTCCTGTCTGATCTCATCTGTCATAAAGATTACAGGCTGTACTGCGCAAAATAAATCAGATAGTCCAACTGCTAACAATCACGCCAAAGTTTAATGCAAAGCTTTCGGATTAACCACCCTTCATCAGTACAACCTGTCCATCACCATTGCAAATAAGAAAGTGCTCAGAGCTGATCCTTGATGTAATCCCACCTCCACCTTAAACGCATCTGTCACTCCCACCGCAGACCTCACCGCTGTCTCACTACCCTCGTGCATATCCTGTACCACTCTTGCATACTTCTCTGACACTCCCGACTTCCTCATACAATACCACAACTTCTCTCTAGGCACCCTGTCATATGCTTTCTCTAAGTCCACAAAGACACAATGCAACTGTCAGAGCAAACATCGCATCTGTAGTGCTCTTTCCTGGCATGAAACCATACTGATGATCACTAATCATCACCTCCCTTCTTAACCTAGCTTCCACTACTCTTTCCCATAACTTCATGCTGTGACTGATCAATTCAATCCCTCTGTAGTTACTACACTCTGCACATCACCCTTATTCTTATAAATTGGTACCAGAACACTTTTTCTCCATTCCTCGGGCATCCTCTCACTTTCCAAGATTTCATAGGTTCATAGGTAGGTACTAGGCTATCTGCCCGAGGGCATTTGTAAGCCTAGCCAGAGTGTGTTGGCTTTTGTCGCCCCATTGATTAATTAACTGAGCCTCTGTCAAGCAGAGCCAATGAAGTGATCCCAGGGGTGTACTTTGTTACCCATCCACTCGTCAAGGCTTCTCTTGAAGAGTGATAGTGAGGGGCTCTGCCTAATGTAGTTAGAAATTTTGTTCCAAAGCATGGGGAGTCTCTGTGACAGGAATCTATCCCTCCAGCATGTTCTATTTATTGCTGTGGCGAGGTTTAGCTCACTAGAGCACGTGGCTCGCAGTGACTTGGATTTCTTTAGGTGGAGCATGTCCATCAATTCTGAGTTGGACATGGCTTTGTAAGTCAGGCAGAGATCACCTCTGAGTAAGCGATATGCCACTGAGTACAGCCGGAGTTTTTTTTCCAGTCGGGCTGCATAGGACATATGTTTGAGGCCAGTAATCCTCTTGGTGAGGTGCTTTTGTGGTCTTTCAAGCCATTGGAAGTGTCTTGTGAGGTACATCCCAAATGGCTTTGTACTCTGATGGGCCTGATGAGTGACGAGTAGAGGGGCACTATAACCTCTTTATTTCTAGATGCAAACCCCATAGTAATTAGATGGGCCACATAGAAGGATTTCCTAACTACTTTGGCAATATGATTGTCAAAGGAGAGATTACTATCTACCTGGGTCCCCAGATCTCTTATTACCGCTTCTGTATTAAGGGGGCTGCCGCCTATGTGGTAATTCGTAGGTGTTTTGTTTTTCCCAATTGAGATGACTATGCATTTTTTGGCATTTAGCTTGAGGCCATGACTTTGACACCAGGTGTTTGTCTCAGTAAGACCTTTTTTTGAGGATGTCCGTGTCAGCTGGAGTGTCAGTTATGGCTCCCAGTTTGCAGTCATCGGCAAACTTGGTTAGCCATAATCCTCCTGTGTTTGCCTGTACTTCTGAGAAATATATGCCGAACAGTAGGGGTCCCAGAACTGAGCCTTGCGGGACACCACCTGTGACTGGTTTAGAGTCAGACCTGGAGCCCGCTATTCTTACCGTGTGAGTTCTGTCTATAAGCCAGTTGGCACCCCATCTTGTGACGTAGGGGTTTATGTTCAGACTGGTGAATTTTTCTATAATACCCGAGTGAGGAATGGTGTCGAATGCCTTGGCGAGATCAAGGTAGGCTGTGTGAACCACCTTTCCCTCGTCTATGTCCTTGGTAACTGTCTCGAAGTCAACCAGGTTTAGTAGGCATGATCTGCCCTTAACAAAGCCGAACTGGGTTGGGTCAAGTGTTTGAAGGTTCCCAATGTCTTTAAGCTCCATGATGATGCACTCCATAGCCTTGCAGACCAGGCTAGTCAGGCTTATGGGGCGAGAGTTACCAGGGTCAGTTGTGGCTCCTCCTTTGTGGAGCGGAATAACCATTGCTCTGTGCCATTCTATGGGCACGTAGCCTGTGGAGAGGCTGAGATTGAACAGCTTGTTTGGGTGGGGGGTTAGTTTGTTCTATAGTTCGTGCAAGACTCAGCCTGGGACACCATCTGGCCCCATTGATGCTGTGTGTTTGGCTTTTGAAAGGGCTGTTTTCACCTGTGCTTCTGTGAGTTCCGGGACACTACACTTTTCCGGTATTGTGGGTCCTTTTGAAGGTGAGAGGGAGGTGAAGTTTGCACTGAATCTGTCTGCCTGCATGTATGTTGGCAATATCAGTCGGTTCAGTATATTTTGTGCTATTATTAAACAATCTAGTTAATCTATATCGTTAAACAATCTAGTTAAAAACTCCACTGCCATTTCACCTAAACACCTCCATGTTTCCACAGGTGTGTCATCTGGACCAACAGCCTTTCCATTCTTCAGCCTCTTCATAGCTATCCTTACTTCCTCCTTGCTAATCCACTGCACTTCATGATTCACTATTTGCACATCATCCAACCTTCTCTCCCTCTCATTCTCTTCATTCATCAGCCCCTCAAAGTACTCTTTCCATCTGCTCAACACACTCTCCTCGCTTTTGAATGGTTTCCCTCATTATCCTTTATCACTCTTGCCTGCTGCACATCTTTACTAGCTTGGTCCCTCTGTCGAGCCAATCGGTACAGGTCCTTTTCTCCCTCCTTAGTGTCCAACCTTTCATACAACTCTTCGTACGCCCTATCCTTAGCCTTCGCCACCTCTCTTTGCCATGCACCTCATCTCCTTAGGAAATGGAAATCTAAATGTATGCCAAGTGTAATGGAAAATATTCATAGTCAGAGTTGCAGTACTGATTTCTTGGTTCAGAAGCCCATGATCAGCCTGAAAATGGAAGTCAAATTCTATACTAACTAGTAGTTTTGAATGTTGTAAAGAAGCTAAAATAACTGAACGTGAGATATTTTGAGAGTAGAGGAGCAAATTTCATAGAAATAAATGGAATGTGTGGGAACAACATTCATCCTCCTGAACATTATTCTGCATGTAATGTTCAAGGAAGGCAGGAATTGAGCAGTTTACATTGTTTGAGCAAATAAGAATTGTTAAAAAGAAAACCTATAAAAATGCATGACACTAATGGAAACAAGTCTAAAATGTGATGATTTAATAAAGATTATTAAAAATATTTCCCACACAGTTGGAGAGACCCTTCTAAGTTTAATACTATTGGTTGCCAGAAGAGCAATTAGTAGTAAATGGGAAATCATATCACCAACTGTAACAGAAGTTTTGAATACTGTAAAGAAGAAAAAAGGATTGTAGGTGAGATCTTTAGGAAAGGAATACATTTTATAGAAGTAAATGGAATTTGAGGGCACAATACTTGAAGACAAGTGTTTGAGAGAGGTTTAGGAAGTCAGGAATTGAGCAATTCGTGTAATGTTGGAGTGGATAAAAAGTGTTAAAAATGTACACTGCATGAAATGCACACAGCATGACGGTGGCAAAGTGAAATGTTGCAGTTTATTACATTTTCTATTAATGTATGTGAACTCGTGTTGCAGTTTGAAATGTGATGATTTAAGAAAGATGTTTTTAAAAAAATGTCTTGCACAGTTGGAGGAGTCAGCTAACTCTGTTTCAAGGTTTAGCTTCAGATGAAGACCTTGTGAACCATTTGAATAATTTTGCTTTGGCCTCTGTTATTGAAGCTGTTATGGAAATTTCCACTTGGCAGGCCAGTGTCTGAAGGTCAGAGCTGTTCTTGATCATAGTGGGGCAATATTCAACTTGTGTGATATTGGTTTTCATTTGGCACTTCTGTTTGGGCATCAGCTTAGTGGTAAAGTTGTACATTTCAGCTGTTAATCAAATCTTGACTTTGTGGAGGGCAGGGTTGTGGGCCCAGCACAATAAATGAGTGTTACAGTTCCACTGTCATCTTGCTGTAGGATCTGAACTTCATGATAGAGAGTCTTGCTTGCTGTGCATTCCAGTTTGTTGGTATTGAAATTCATCTGTTAAGTGCTCTTGCTGGTGGCCATTACCTGTGCTGACAAGATCAGGGTTTCATTTGTAGGGAAAACGCATCTTGACTTTTATGAGAATCAAGTATCCTTAAGACTAGCCCACATTTCTTTGCAGAACTGGTTTCTAAATTATTCCTGAACCAAGACTACCCCTGTTTTGTTTGGATGTCAGGATAGCAGAGTTATTTGCATTTTGACGTACATGTCTATTTCCAGTTTTACCTGAAACATATGCACTGAATTTAAAAATGACTGGACAGATGTTCTTTTATTTTAGTTTAGGGAGGGATGTGCTCGCAGTTGACAAACGACCATTTCCAAGTGGAATGCCAGCTGCAGCATATTTTGCCAGCCAGTTACCTTTACGGGGAAATGCTGTAGCAAAAGCCTATTCTGCAAAGGGAGTGGCTGCCCTGCAAGTGCTTTTGCAAGAATGTCTTAGTTGCAGCCACTTTGTCTTAGACGCACCCCTCACCGACTATTTCAGATGTTCTAGCTTTTTACGGAACTATGGTACTCAAGTACTAAGCATAATGAACTTGTTCCTTGGGCTGCTGTTCCACTCTAGGAGCCAGTAGAATGGGTCCTCTGCATTAAATGTAACTGAAGTGTTTGGCCTAAAAGAGGTAATAAATGTGCTCTGTTAAAATGTGAGAGAATACATACCACGCTGCCATCTCCATCTGTGTGGATGGACCATTTTGCAAGCCTTGCCTATTGGTGTTCCTTTGGGCAGATGTGTATATTAATTATTAGCAGTCTTGATAAGAAAACTTTCTTACTACTTGATTTTCACTAAGGATACTCAGTGGTTGGGGATAACAGTGGTGAGGATATAGTGTTAGATGTGCTTAAGTAATTGTTGCTTGGTGTATCTTTGTGTGGCATTAGGCATGGTCCCCTTCAAGCACGGAGTCTTAAGCATGTTGCCAAGGTCCAGTCTTAAATCACCTTTTCTGGTAATACCTTATTTTGCAATGTTTTTTTATCAGTCAGTTATGTCTTGCATCAGGACAGTCTTTGTAGTGGAAATTTGCCTCCAGTGCTTTTTATCGTCTTACTCTAGGACAGAACTTCTCTGGTCAAGTCAGTTGGTTTGTATTAGGACTAGCATGATGGCCCATTTTCCCTCCAGTTCTCACCTGACATCCAAAATATTGAAGAAGTGCTTCATTCTCATTAACACGTCAGTTCTGTTATCTTTGTCCCTGAGTCATCTTGGCTGGGTATAGGGTACTGTAGAAGTCACTGGCCTTGACATGGAAGGGCTGAATCAGTGGTGTTAAATGTTGCAACATAAGCTCATTGCAGAATAATGCATCCGCCGAGTGTGCAGATGGAAGGAAAAGAGATGCAACACTAGAAGTGGAAAATGAATCTGGGGTTCTCACATCAGATATGACAAGTGCCATAGGATGTGCATGCAGGAAGAAAACTCAAAAGTAGAAAGAAAAAATGTGCCATTACTATGTGTGGTAGGCAACCACCATTGCTGTATTTGATGAAAATGTTCTTGTCAATAGCAAATCACCGGTGGCAGAAGATTGTCAACACAAAGTTCTTTGACAAGAGTCACACTGCAGACTGTCTGCCGTGTGACTGGTTAGCACTCCATGTATTTCTCTAATTTGGACCTGGAATCCTTGCACATTACAGACTCCTGCATGAAACCACTGCATGTCTGAATTTTCATTGTTCCATTTGCATCAAATTCTGAGTTGATTATAAAGTAATGGGTGTATGTAGAGCTAAAGCAGGCATCTCGCCACCAACTAATAGCATAAATATTTTATTTTGTCTTGGGTAGGTTGTACTTTGATGGCGTAATATTACAATGGTAGCTAACAATTACTGTGCTGGTATCATTTAGTGGATGCACTTTGATTGTTGCCAAGTTAGAAAGTGTTTGTTAGAACAGAGTATATCCTTGTGTATTGACAGGTGGTAAGCTCATCATCTTGGAATGTTGTATTTTTGGAAATGTTTTGCCCATTTAGAATGGCATGGACCTACACCGGAGTTCAGGAAAAATCTTTGCCAGACATACACGATCACATACATGCAAAGTAAATATGTATATAAACATGCATATGGGTGTGTGTAATAAATATTCACATACATGTGATGTAATATATAAAACTGTAGATACACATATATGTGTGTATATAAATATATAATATGTGTGTGCATACTTGAGAGGATCCCTTTGGAAGGGCTGTGCAGTTTAGTATGCTCAGATTGTGTGAGGGTTATGTTAACTTCAGTTTCTTGATGACCTATTTACATTTTGATGTAATCCTCCTGTGATGAATCCCATTGCTAAATATGCTGCCTGTGTCTCTGACTTGTACTTTCACTTAAAAAGCTCTGTTTATAAGGCAGTTCTTGTCTGCCCCAAATATAATGAGAAATTTAAAATCAAGCCCCTGTCCTGGAATAACCATATATAAATACATTATATAATGAGAGAAAGAAATTGTGTAATGTTTGTAAGAGGTTTCATTCTACTTAATTTTAGAACACACTTGAACAAAGCTTAAGGGAACCATTATGAAGCTCTAAACTGAGTGTAAAATTAAAATAACCATTAAAACCAAAAATAACTACAGATATTTCTTTTAACTATATCAGGACATTGAGCCAACATCCAGCAATGTTTGGAGATGGTCCTCAATGCTGCGGCATACTCCGACCCAAAGAAAATGGCTAACATCCTAGCTAAAATATCCTAAAGGGATGGCTAGAGTCTCTCAGGGGAATTCAGTGAACCTCAGTTACTCCAGAGGAAAAAAGGAGAGCAAAAGTAGTTTTCTGTAAAGGGGGGAAAAAAAAAATCTGTTAGCCGATGGATAAGTGCAAGCACAAGGTGAATGAGAAGAGAAAGGAAAAGGTGACTAGAGTGTGCCCCACTTAGGACTTCTGCAAAATCATTTGATAGGATCCATGGCTCCAAAGACTTCAGAGCCATCTGTGACTCATGCTGGAAACCTGCACTGAGGCAGTTATTTTTCAAAATACTGCCCCAGAAGGATGACCAGTAGCCATTCCTCAGAGTGGGAACTTTCCAAATTCCTACCCTTCAGTCCCCTTCTGTTTTTCTGTGGTCTTCAGGTCTGTCCTGAGTTCATCGGATATTGTTGGGACAGGTTGATAAGAACTTTCCTTAAGGCATAGAGGGATGAGTGGCATCCCATCCACTTCTGTTTCTGTGGTAGATTGGATTGACCTTGGGTCTCCCAGAGAAAAACTCCTTTCTTGATATTGGTACCCGAGGTATTGCAGCCATTGTCCTTCCTGGAGAATCCCGTTTGACACCGGTGGCTTCTGATGCAGTGGTCTAAACTCCCAAACATCTAATGCATTTGACTGCAGTTTTGCATTAGGTTGTTGATGCTGGGTACTTGGCACCGTCTTTGATACTGCTTCATTCAGCTATCTTTTTTGGTGTCAGGATCATCAACTATCAAGGTTTTGGCTCCATTCTTGACATCCGGTCCAACCAGACTTTTGATGTTGACAGCTCTGTGTTTAGCATTGCTGACATCCTCCTGTCTTCAGACTGACATGGTGCCAGCTCTGTGGCTTTCAATACTGACAGATTCCAAGTTGGCATTTGATTTAGTTTGAGATAGTATCCCCTGTCTTTGTTGTAGGGAAGGCTACAGTGGTTTCATCTTCATCCCTTGGGACCAGCCACTCTGCAGCCTTCACTCCTCGTCGTCCTTTTCTGGAACAAAGCATTTCTGAAGGTCTCAAGCTGCCTCACCATCAGGGCCTACTTGTATCTGAGTGCTTCTAACGAGTAGCCAGAGGAGATGCAGCAAAAACGTTTCTGCATGAGAAGACCCATTGATTCCTCCATAGAGTCTGTCATCCAGACCCTGACAATAGTGAAGAAGGGTTCCCAGAAGACAGTTTAGCAAAATGTTAGAATTGATGTGGCAGAGGGGGTACTTGGCTCACTGATCCACTTTTCCTAGGTGAGGAAATTGTGTCTCAGATCTTCAGATGTGCTTCCATTCACTGTTGCAGTATTCTTTACTTAATGGAGATTCCCTGCCAAGGGTAGTCCGATGTCTGGCCAGTATACCAAAGCCTTTTGCCTTAAGGTGCACCATATGTCACATGTGCTCCTTGTGTAGCATAGGGAATAAAAATGACGTATGGATATATAAATCCTCAGAACCTCTTTGCCACCAATTTGAATGCATCTCTTGATGATCTGTGTGAATACCAGCATCCTTGCCACCAGTTTGAATGCATCACTTGTTCGTCAGTTGGAACGCCTATGTTTTGTTTCTGGTACGGAGCTGTTGCAGATAAGTACCTCATTGGGGTTTTGTTTTTTTCTTGTTTCCTGGTTATTTTGGGGGGTTAATGTCATCTAGGAGAAGTAAATGTCAGTGTGGGAGACAGATTCCCCGAAAAGATTGCCACAATAAGTGCTTATTCTGCTTAGGAGGTTCTCATGACCATACAACGTGTTCTATTTGTCAGGCTTTCGTTCCGAAGACCTTGTGCATTAGGCTTTCTTCACACCTTGAGAACTAGTGCCTTAAGCAGTAAGGACACCATGGCAGGAACTTTCTGCTCCAAGGGTCAGCCTTTGGGGAAGAAGGTGAAAAAACTTGTGCCCAAATCTTCTGCTGTTCAGCCTCTGCTGAGTGTTTCTCCAGAGGTTGGTGAGAACCCAGAGGCTCACCTGGTTTTGTTGTTAGATTCCTCTGCCATGATTGGTTTGGAGGCCAGCAAGGTTATGGCTTGCAGCACATCCGATGAGGCTTTGCGGTTATCTTTTTTGGATGTTCAGGGGAACCACCATTGATAATTTCTGAGGGGCCTAAGGGTAAGTTCCTACTATGGTTATTGAATGCTGTCTGGGGTCATAGCCTTCTAAGTTTTAGAGGGTGGACATTCCTTTAAAGAAAAAAACAGAAAACTAAATGTGTTTCTTTGGCTCCTAGGGATCCTAGGGATGACTGGCAGGCCTTTACTCAGGGGTTGTTTAATGTTTTAATGGCATTAAAACCTCCTCAGGGGGTTTCTGCTCCTACTCTGCCTTGGTCCTGTACTCTCTTTAAAAAGCCCAGGGAACAGGATTCTTCTGAGGAAGAGTCTAATGCTGATGAATCTCTGAATTACTCTACCCAAATTCCTTCTCCTTTGGACTATGTATCAGAGGAGGTGGAATTTAATAGTCCTGATATCTACCTTTTGAAGAAATTTTCTTTGGGGATACAATCTATAAGATGATGGCATTTTTTTAAATGGGATTGTGCGCATAGGTGTCCGACGTTCACAAGATGCATTATGAGTTGTTGCAGGTGGAATCTCCTAATCTTCTGCTGTTCCTCCTGTTTTGGCTACTTTATTGGATGCTTTTTCAAATGCCTCTTAAGTTCCTGATTGTTTTCCCCCTGCTGCCAAGAAGCCTGATAGATTTTACAGAGTAGTAAAAAACAAAAAAAAAATGACCAGGCGATTTAAAAGAACCACTTATTTATTAGACAAAAATAAAACTTTAAGCGCTTTTCGTCTGATTATATACTGACTTCCTCAGAAGATACAAATACATAAAATGAGCCTTATTTAAGTACTCGGCAGCTAAAAAGTGCGGGAAAATTAGTAACATCAATTAGATCAACTTCATATGCTCAAATCTGAACCTTGATCTTAAAGTAAAAGACAGTATTCCACTACGTAACCTGTATTTAGTTAAATACACTCAATCCAAAACTATTTACAGACATCTAATGGACAAATTGACATTACATCCAAAAACAAGTAAGAAAGATGAGAAAACAACTAATTACAATGTGAATATATTTAGTCAAAAATATTAAATATCATCTGAAAGCTTACCTTTGCAAACTTTTAAGCCTTAATATGCTCATGATTGAGCATGAATCATTGAGACCTGGATAATTAAATGCATTTAGTTTAAGCTGCCACAATAATTCTAATTCTTCTAGTTTAAAAGAAGCTGGTCCACTCCTGCTATCATTCACAAACTGGTCTATGACCATAAATTTAAACTGATGCGTAGGGAATGACTGTACATTTTTTGCTAGAGCATTTTAAATTTTAGTATGTTTAATAGCATAGATGTGTTCGTAGATTCTTTCACGGAATCTGTGTTCTGTTTTGCCCACATAAAATGCTGGGCATGCTATACATCTAGCTAAGTAGACAATAAACTTGGTGTTACAATTATATCTAGCTTTTACCTTATATTTATGTCCATCAAGCTCAAAATAGTTCATAACGTCTATAAATTTACAATAGTTACAGTTTTTGCATTTAAATGTACCTGTAACTCTAGGTATTTTTAATTGATGTCTTTCTGAAAGTGTGTTTAAATTATTTCCTCTCTTATAGACTATATATAGATGGTTTAGAACCAAGACGTTCAAACAAGAGATGGTTGGTTTTAAATATGTCCCAGTTTTTTTGTGTAGTTCTAACCATATAACTACTCTGAACATTGAAAGCGGTTATTAAACTACATTCAAAAAGCTCTTCTTTGCTAGTTGGATGTTCAGTAAGAGGTGCATCTCGTTCAGAATCTAACAGGCATGTACCATTATTAGATGGAAATTTAACTACTAACATAGATTTCAATAAAGATATTTATCTTTTGCATGTGACTTCCTCAATCAAGGACTCTAAAAGATCTTTAAGATAACCTCGATGTATGAACATATTTTTCAAGAAGTCACATTCCTCAAAAAAATCAGTGTTCAAAGTTGAAATCCGTGAAGCTGTCACTAATTGGCCTTTTAATTATAGATCCCTTTTAAATTATTTCCTCTCTTATAGACTATATATAGATGGTTTAGAACCAAGACGTTCAAACAAAAGATGGTTGGTTTTAAATATGTCCCAGTTTTTTTGTGTAGTTCTAACCATATAACTACTCTGAACATTGAAAGCGGTTATTAAACTACATTCAAAAAGCTCTTCTTTGCTAGTTGGATGTTCAGTAAGAGGTGCATCTCGTTCAGAATCTAACAGGCATGTACCATTATTAGATGGAAATTTAACTACTAACATAGATTTCAATAAAGATATTTCTCTTTTGCATGTGACTTCCTCAATCAAGGACTCTAAAAGATCTTTAAGATAACCTCGATGTATGAACATATTTTTCAAGAAGTCACATTCCTCAAAAAAAATCAGTGTTCAAAGTTGAAATCCGTGAAGCTGTCACTAATTGGCCTTTTAATTATAGATCCCTTTTGATGAAAGGGGTGGCAACTTGAAAAATGCAAAAAAGAATTAGAATAAGTTGGTTTACAAAAGGTTTTTGCTGTGTAAGAACATATCTCTATATTTTTCTCTAGCCAGATATCTAAATAGGAAATGGATTCTGAACTAAAGCTAAATGTAAACTGTAAAAATTCCATAGTAGTGTTTAACTTTTTGATTAATTCTGTTGCTCTTACTTCATCCCCTTTAAATAGTACAAATGTCGTCCAAGAATCTAGTGTAATATAAAATATCTTCAGATATAGTTGTATCATTAATTATGCAATTAGTTTCCCAGTGGGCCATGACTAAATTTGTCACACTGGCTCCACAAGAGGAACCTATTGCCAGTCCTACTTTCTGTAAAAAGAAACTATTGTCAAACATAAAGTAGTTGTTTGTCAAAATCAGGTCCAGTAATTCAGTGATCAAGGCTATATCTCTGTTAGGTACTCCATGCTTATGCATTAGTGCTGTTACCCATACAATGCTGACAGTATGGGGAATGCATGTATATAAATCCCCAACGTCTATTGTCAAAAAGTTCGAATCATGTCTAAATTCCATACTGTTAATACTAGACAGAAAAGACCAAGAATCCTTACAAATTTGTTTTTCTAACACTACGAACTTCTGTAACATTGTGTCAATTACTTTTGAACATGCATATGTGGGGGAACCCCTACTGTCAACCAATGGTCTCATTGGTGGATTATTTAGATTTTTATGCAATTTAGGGATTCCAAACAAAGATGGATATCTAGGAAATAAGGTAGTCATATAGTTGAGAACTACTAAATCAATATGTCCCTCTATAAATCAGTCATTCAAGCAGCTTTTTATCAAATTATAGGCCCTATTGACTTCAGATCTAGAACTTTGTTAAGTATCACCATTTAACTAACTATGCATACGATTAGAGTAGTCAACCTGGTCGAATACTACTAACCCTCCACCTTTACCGGGTTTGCACACCCTTACATCCTGGGTTTGTATATACTAAACCAATTCCAGTTCACTAGCATAATTGGCATCAGAGTTAGAAAATTTATTCTTAAAAGAGGCTGTATGCCTAAAATCTAACTCTCACAATTGCTCGAATGTTTGAAGTAAAGGATGTAATGGAGGGTTGAATGTACTAGGTATTTTAAACATGGTGTTACTTGTTGAATCCACAGTATTTATAAAACTGTAACTGAAAATTGTTTCCTTGTGTATATTTTGAGTTCCATAATAGATTTGGCTATGTCCATACGTTGACATGGGATGTAAGTATGCTCTTTTGCCAATAATTCAACCAAATCACCGGGGATCTCACTCTAAGAGAAATTATACACCTTAAAATCACCATTCTAGTTATAGATGACCTCAGGTTGGTCGTGTATTGATGTAGCAAATATATTACTGGGATTATTCAAATAGTCAGAGTTTGAATCCTTAAGGTTGCTAGGTAGATTAAGTTCAACCTAAACACTGCTGATCGTATCAAGAGGGGAAAAACTGGAAGGCTTACTTATGGTGTGTTGTAAACTTTCACCAATGTAGCCTTCCTCGAAAGTTAATTTGTCTCAAATGAAAAATGGTGCCGAAAGTCTTGCATAGGGCACAGTACCCTACAGGGTTGATTTAATGGGTCACAATTTCACCTAGAACTGGTCCAACTGTTTGATAAACAGGGTTTGGAGCTCATTGAGCTCATGATTAAGCACTATGCCCTGTTAGTCGAATCTATTTCTAAAACTGTTAAAGAATTGGACATAAGTACATGAAGATCTAGACTTTACCAGGTATCAATATGAATATGATAGAATTTTTGACAGCATTAATTCACTTTTATGTTTAAACTAAAGGGGAATAAAAGTAAGAAGCTTGACCGTGATCAAAAAGCATACAATCAGGGTACTGCTTGCCCACCTCCACCTGAAGTGCAGGTGTGGCGCACAGGTTCTAAGCATAGTAATAATCAATCAACAGACTGTCAGCGTATAAGTAGTTTAAATGACCAACAAGTAGCATTGTCTGTTGTTTATTCATCTAATAATAACAACTTCAACCCAGGGTGGTTGGATGAGCTGGACCAGTTCGGAAACATGGGTCCGGATTTCCTTAACCATGATGAATTACACAGGAGTGAGAGGTTACAGAATGTTCCACGTGTCAACTACAACTATAACACGAGGCAACTAAATCAACATGGTCAACAAGGGGGTTTTCACAAGGACAATGCACTAGGGGCCAAACCGAAACAGAAGTCAGGGGTAGGCAACAGGAGGACTCAAAATCCGAGCAGATTGCGGAATTAACTTTCGAGGAAGGCTACATTGGTGAAAGTTTACAACACACCATAAGTAAGCCTTCCAGTTTTTCCCCTCTTGATACCATCAGCAGTGTTGAGGTTGAACTTAATCTACCTAGCAACCTTAATGATTCAAACTTTGACTATTTGAATAATCCCAGTAATATATTTGCTACATCAATATACGACCAAGCTGAGGTAATCTATGATATGAATGGTGATTTTAAGGTGTATAATTTCTCTTCGAGTGAGATCCCCAGTGATTTGGTTGAACTGTTGGCAAAAGGGCATACTTACATCCCATGTCAACGTATGGACATAGCCAAATCTATTATGGAACTCAAAATATACACAAGGAAACTGAATTTTCAGTTACAGTTTTTAAATACTGTGAATTCAACGAGTAACACCATGTTTAAAATACCTAGTACATTCAACCCTCCATTACATCCTTTACTTCAAACATTTGAGCAGTTGTGCGAGTTAGATTTTAGGTATATAGCTTCTTTTAAGAATAAATTTTCTAACTCTGAAGCCAATTATGCTAATGAACTGGAATTGGTTAAGTATAAACAAACCCAGGATGTAAGGGTTTGCAAACCCGATAAAGGTGGAGGGTTGGTAGTATTCGACCAGGTTGACTACTCTAATCGTATGCATAGTTTAAAAGGTGATACTGATCAACAAAGTTCTAGATCTGAAGTCAATAGGGCCTATAATTTGATAAGCTGCTTGAATGACTTATTTATAGAGGGACGTATTGATTTAGTAGTTCTCAACTATATGACTACCTTATTTCCTAGATATCCATCTTTGTTTGGAATCCCTAAATTGCATAAAAATCTAAATCCACCAATAAGACCGTTGGTTGACGGTAGGGGTTCCCCCACATATGCAGGTTCAAAAGTAATTGACACAATGTTGCAGAAGTTCATAGTGTTAGAAAAACAAATTTGTAAGGATTCTTGGTCTTTTCTGTCTAGTATTAACAGTATGGAATTTAGACATGATTCGAACTTTTTGACAATAGACGTTGGGGATTTATATACATGCATTCCCCATACTGCCAGTATTGAATGGGTAACAGCACTAATGCATAAGCATGGAGCACCTAACAGAGATATAGCCTTGATCACTGAATTACTGGACCTGATTTTGACAAACAACTACTTTGTTTGACAATAGTTTATTTTTACAGAAAGTAGGACTAGCAATGGGTTCCCCTTGTGGAGCCAGTGTGGCAAATTTAGTCATGGCCCACTGGGAAACTAATTACATATTTAATGATACAACTATATCTGAAGATATTTTATATTACACTAGATTCTTGGACAACATGTTTGTACTATTTAAAGGGGATGAAGTAAGAGCAACAGAATTAGTCAAAAAGTTACACTACTACGGACTTTTTACACTTTACATTTTGCTTTAATTCAGAAGCCCTTTCCTATTTGGATATTTGGCTAGAGAAAATAGAGTTATGTTCTTACACAGCAAAAATCTTTCGTAAACCAACTTATTCCAATTCTTTTTTGCATTTTTCAAGTTGCCACCCCTTTCATCAAAAGAAGTCTATAGTTAAAGGCCAATTAGTGAGAGCTTCACGGATTTCAATTTTGAACACTGATTTTTTTGAGGAATGTGACGACTTGAAAAATATGTTCATACATCGAGGTTATCCTAAAGATCTTTGAGTCCTTGATTGAGGAAGTCACACGCAAAAGAGAAATATCTTTATTGAAACCTATGTTAGTAGTTAAATTTCCATCTAATAATGGTACATGCCTGTTAGATTCTGAACGAGATGCACCTCTTATTGAACATCCAACTAGCAAAGAAGAGCTTTTTGAATGTAGTTTAATAACCACTTTCAATGTTCAGAGTAGTTATATGGTTAGAACTATACAAAAAAACTAGGACATATTTAAAACCAACCATCTCTTGTTTGAATGTCTTGGTTCTAAACCATCTATAGTCTATAAGAGAGGAAATAATTTAAAAACACTTTTAGAAAGACATCAATTAAAAATACCTAGAGTTAGAGGTACATTTAAATGCGAAAACTGTAGCTATTGTAAATTTATAGACGTTATGAACTATTTTGAGCTTGATGGACATAACTATAAGGTAAAAGCTAGATATAATTGTAACACCAAGTTTATTGTCTACTTAGCTAGATGTATAGCATGCCCAGCATTTTATGTGGGCAAAACAGAACGTAGATTCCGTGAAAGAATCTACGTACACATCTATGCTATTAAACATACTAAAATTGAAAATGCTCTAGCAAAACATGTACAGTCATTCCCTACGCATCAGTTTAAATTTATGGTCATAGACCAGTTTGTGAATATCAGGGGTGGACCAGCTTCTTTTAAACTAGAAGAATTAGAATTATTTTGGCAGCTTAAACTAAATGCATTTAATTATCCAGGTCTTAATGATTCATGCTCAATCATGAGCATATTAAGGCTTAAAAGTTTGCAAAGATGAGCTTTCAGATGATATTTAGTATTTTTGACTAAATATATTCATATTGTAATTGTTTTCTCATCTTTCTTACTTGTTTTTGGATGTAATGTCAATTTGCCCATTAGATGTCTGTAAATAGTTTTGGATTGAGTGTATTTAACTATATACAGGTTACGTAGTGGAATGCTGTCTTTTACTTTAAGATCAAGGTTCAAATTTGAGCATATGAAGTTGATCTAATTGATGTTACTAATTTTCCTGCACTTTTTAGCTGCTGAGTACTTAAATAAGGCTCATTTTATGTATTTGTATCTTCTGAGGAAGTCTGTATATAATCAGACAAAAAGCGCTTAAAGTTTTATTTTTGTCTAATAAATAAGTGGTTCTTTGTTTTAAATTGCCTGGTCGTTTTTTTAGATTTTACAGAGTGCCCGAGGATTGTAATTTTTTGTATAAATGTCCTGCTGCTGACTCAGTGGTGTCTGTAGCTTCTGACAAGCTCTCTCAATTGCTTCTTTCATCCAAGTTATAGCCTTCTGATAAAGATAGTTGAACCATGGAAAGGCTAGGTAAGAAGGTTTACACCTCAGCTACTCTGGCTTTTAAGGCTATTAATTATCAGATCCATATATCCAGGCATGTGTAGGCTCTCCTTTTTCAGGCTTATCAGTTTTTCTGATCTTCCTGACTCTGAGGGTAAAACTTCTCCTCTCTCCAAGTTAGGGTCCTCTTCTCAGGTTGTTCGTCATTCTGTTAAGTGTAGTTATAATGCAGCAGATGCCTCCTCTAGGGTTGATTGCCAATGGTTCTGTAATTGAGGTATTATTGGCTGAGGCTTCAACCTTTACCTGATGATATCAAGGCTGTTGATGGATAAACAGGAGCTCAAGCTTGTATTGGTCTCTCCTATATCTATGTTTCAGAGGAACTATCCCAATAAGCCAGCCTTTGTTTGCAGGCATTCTCACCCCCCTCCTAAGGGCAAAAAACATGACAAGTGGGCTCCTCCTGTTAAGACTACTCGGACTTCTGGGTCTCTGAAGTCTTCTTTTCCAAATAAACCAGTTACTGTTTAACTATCTGTCTCTTCCCAGCCACTTTCCTCTTTGCCTTTCTCTTTCTCTCACTGTTTAGCTTCAGATTGCTCAGGATTCTTGGGTTCTTTCAGTCATTCACCAGGGGTATTTCATGGTTTGGAAATGTAGTCTTCCTTTCATGTGCATTCCTCAGCCTCCTTGGGAACAACTTTCCTTTTTCTCAGAGTTTCTTCGAGATCTTTTGACTCGGTATTATTCAAGAATGGTACCTGTGCCCCAAAGGGGGAAGGGGTTTTACTGCAGAATGTTTCTTTTGCCCAGGAAAAGAGGTATTTGGAGACCAATTCTAGACCTCTGTCATCTAAATACTTTCCTGAATGTGCCCCCTTTTGGATGTTGTCCTTTCAGACTGTTACCTCTTTTGCTTCCTCGGGAATGTATAGTGTCTCTGGATATCAAGGATGCTTATCTTCATGTTATGATTGATCTCCTTTTCAGGAAGTTTTTGCTTTTCTTTCTTGCTTCCTGACATTTTCAGTTCTCTGCTTTGCCCTTTGGCCTTTCTGCTGCCCTAAGGGTATTCACCAAATGCCTCACTCCTATGATTGAATTCCTTGAAGCCTGCACAAAGTAAATGTTTCCTTATTTGGACGACCTGCTGATTTAGGCCTCTTCAGAGATTCTGGTGCAAAATCTTCAGTTTGCCATTATTTGCAGAGTCTGGGATTCACAATAAACTTCAAAAAAGTCTTCTCTGACTACTCCTCAGGACCATGTTTTTCAAGGTTGCAGGATTCAGATACCTGTGCTGGCTTCCCTGCCTCCTCCAAAGGCCTTGACTCTGGTTTCCATCTTTCAAGCTCTTCTTCCTCTGGACTCCATTGCAGCCAGGGAATTTCTGGGTTTCATGACATCCCTCATGCCTGTGCTCTCTCTGGCCCAACTCCACATGAGAAAGTTTTAGTGGTTTCTGAAGGCAGTTTGGCTTCAGTATGCTTATTCTCTAGACTTTGTAGTTTCTCTATTTCCTTGTCTCAAAAAGAAACTTCACTGGTGGATCCAGCAACTTCACTGGTGGATCCAGCAGTTGTTTGTAAATCCAGGGCTCCCCCTTTCATTTCCCCCTCTTCCCTCACAAGAACTGTTCATAGATGCTTCAAATGTGGGATGGGGAGCAGCTTTTGGCTCTCTAAAGGTGCAGAGTGGTATGGTTGCCTCTTCAGCAGAAGGAGCATGTCGATGTTGGCGATGAGAGCTATTCTGCTGGCTCTTCAGGCCTTTCATCCTCTTTTTCACCAGGGCTTCAAGGTTTTTGCAGACAAATACCATAGTGATGTGATATATAAGCATGCAAGGAGGGAACAAGATCTTATCTTCTTTGCTGGTTGGCACTCATGGTATGGGATCTTGCCATTCGGTGTCAAGTTACTCTGCAGGCGATGTACATTCCTTCAAGTCGGAACATTGTGGCAGACACTCTGAGCAGGTCCTTTAACTCAATCCCCATGAATGGATGCTTAACAGGGATGTGTTTCTGGATATTGTCCACCAGTGGGGTACTCCTCAAGTAGATTTTTGCTTCCCCTCTGAACAGACAACTTCCTGTATTTTGTGCCGGAGTCCCAGGTCCTCTTGTGTGGAAGGTGCCACCCTCTCTTTTTCTTGGAAGGGGATGTTTCTTTATGTATTTCCTCCCCCTTCCTCTCATTCCAAAGGTCCTATCCAAAATTCAGTTGGACACTCCCAAAGTCTTGTTGGTGACTCCCTTTTGGCTGTGACGGCTTCTGCTTTTGGCCAAGAGCAATCATCAGAAGTTACCTCACAGGGTGGATCTACTCACACAAGACAAGACTATCTGTCATCCATCCCCACCTGTCCACTCTTCAACTAACACTGTGGGTGATAGGATTTTGATTTTATTTTTATTTATTTGCACTTTGTTTGCCAGGATAGTCCAATTGGGCCACAAAGAGCCCGTTTTCAGTGGAGTCCTGGGGAGAAAAGCTCCAGAAAAATACATGAAATACAAGATACACTGTAAATGCAAGAATCCTAAGAATGCACGATAACATAATACATGAAATGTGAAGATAAATATAAATGCAAGAAGTCTGAAGTATACAAGATAAATTGCATGAATAAGAGATAATTTAAAAAAATGAGGTGCTAATTTTAATGCATTGAATTTCATTACAAAAGCGTTACAGTTCCTGTAAAATATGGTAGTTCCTACAGTTATTAGGAGTAGTTGGACTGTAGGGGGCTATTTACAGATATATTAGTTTGTGGAGAGTAGTTAAGATAAGGAAATTATGTAGGAATGAAGCAAGAGCATTCCCATTGTGAAGTTAGGTATGAGTGAAGTAGGGTTTTGAAGGCAGAGAGTCTGTTAGTGGTACAAATGAGAAGTGGAAGAGAATTCCAGTGGTGTGCTAGGGAGAAGTATAGGAGGTGCTTGCCTGGAGGACGGGAAGGTTTATGGAGTTCTATTAGATTCTTGGAGTTGGATCTGACACATTGGTCAGGAAGATGGATTTTGAAGGTGGAGGCAAGGGAGGGGCAGAGAGAGAGTGGCTGAAAATAAGTTTGTGTGCTTGGATAAGTTGGGTATAGGTGAGATAGTTTGGTAGCTCAAGCCAGTCCAGTTGATGTACGGAAATACAGTGATGGGTAGTGGATCTATGGCCAGTTGCAAATTTAGAAATTTTGTAGTAACAGGAGGAGAGTTTTGATTTGAGGGAAGATTGCAGATGAGTAAGGATAGAGGCACCATATAGAAGGGAAGGGATGAGGTTAGTAGTAGTGAGTACATGTCTATTAGGGGGAGAGATATAACGGTTATGACGATAAAGCATGCTTAATTTTTTGTGTTTTTTTATATTAACTTGCAGGTGACTATCAAACTTTAGCTGATCAAGGAGAATTCCTAGAAGTTTTGCAGTGGAGACTATTTTCAAGAGTTGTATTATTCTGACCGGTGATAGTGAATGAGTTTTTATCTAAGGTGGTGGTTTTAGAAGGGGTAAATATCTTGGTAGTATCGAGTGCCAGATGGTTGTCTAGCATCCATTGTTCAGTAGAAGAGAAGCTTCCCTGAGTTATTTTTATTAATGAAGAAGTAGAAGTGGCAGAGCAGATTGTTCAGTCGTCTGCGTATTGGATGAGTTTAGCATTAAGGATGGCAAGATAGAAGTCATTTGTAAAGATGTTGAATGGAAGGGGACCTAGAATTGATCCTTAGGAGACACCTGTGGGAGTATCTAGGAAAGGTGAAATAGTTTTTTTCCACTTGACTGCTTGTTGCGTGTTTGATAGGTAACTGGTGAACCAATCGATAGTGGGGGTGGATAGGTTTAGTTTAGAGAGTTTGGTAATGAGAAGGTTGTGCAAGATGTTGTCAAAAGCCTTTGAATGGTCTAAGAGGAAGGTGGATACAGTATGACCTTTGTCACAGGCCTTGTTGCTCTCTAAGAAGGAGAAAAGAGCAGTGGAGGTACTTTGGCCTGGTCGGAGTCCATGCTGAGTAGGAGTGAGAAGGTTGTTTAAGAATTTAAGAGATAGGGTAGAAGTTGAAGGTGGATGCATTTTTCAAGAAGTTTCTAAGGACAGACAACATTGTTGCAAGTTCCCCTCTGGTGGACGCCATTATTGTGGTAGCAGCCACCAAGAAAGAACTGTCAGATGAGTCCATTGGTCTGTCCTCCTCTAAAAAGGAGTCTGAATGATGGGATCCCACTGGAAGCTGAGAATTTGCATATGGCATATTAGCTCTGCAATTGTTTAACTGTTTAATGCACATTAAAAAAAAAGTTTTTTAAAAGCAAGTGCAAAATTCTGAAGAAACTGGACACTTTTGATGTTTAAAGCAGTTCATATCTCACGTGTCCACCATGGTGAGTGTTTCCAACCTCTGTATGAAACATTTGCATAATGCTACCAATGAAGAGGTTAGAGCTGCAGGCACAAGCATAACAGTAAGGTGTCTTGCTTTGCTTGTGCAACTTTGCAGTCAATTTCAAGGCATTCTTTATCCCTTATGATAGATTCTCACTCTTTGCACCCAAAGTCAAGGAAACCTTTCTGAAGAGCGTGCGAGAGTGAAAGTTTTGCTGGCTGTCTTGGGGTAGCACTTTGAAATACCCAGAGGTCTTTCTCCAGGAGTCAGAAGGGAGTCTAAAGTTCTCTGGTTCATGAAATTCCTGTGCTTTTCTGTTCAGGTTTTCTTTAGACAGAAACATCTGTGGCAGAGGAGGCCACTTAAACAGACGCTGCCTGGATATGCTCCTGTACGAGCCCAGGCTGAGGCACTCTTACACCTTTTTCTGCCTCTGTCCTCACTACTAACTTACTCCCCTGAGGTTACACTCTTACCTTTTTCACATCTTTTACTACGATCCCTCTATCAAACCCTACCCTTTTCTACTCGTTCTATCCCATGCCTTCACCAATATGTTTGTCAATGTATTTTATTACCTCTAGAATATTAATAATCATTATGATCATGCGTTATGTAAATAATGTTGCTTCATATTAGGCTTGTCATATAATTTATGCTTGAACACTGACTTCATTATGTCTGTTGAGTTTTTATGCTGACAAACTAATGTGTAGTTTTTCAAATTTTGTGCTTGAATGTTACTTAATTTTCTGTCTAGTTTTTCATTCTGTTAACCATATGTATCTGGAGCTTTTCTCCCAGGAAGTAGGTACCTCATAACCCAGTTAGACTTTCCTGGTAAACAAATGCCACAAATAAATAAGCCAACAATTTTTTTTACTCCTTTTTAACTGTGAAAGTTCACCTTTTTTAATACTCATTTTACAGACTATTGTTACAAGGCTTCCCTTGGTAATAAGGCACTTTTTTCAAGTTAATCATGGAGCAGCCTATGAGTTCCTATTTTCTGCCTTTTTTTCATCCACAAAAAGGTATTAGATAGCCTTGACTGATAAAATACCTCCACCACAGTTGGGTGACTATGCTGTGGCCAAAGCTAGTTCCTCAGAACACTCTTTTTTTTTATTTCCTTGGCTCCAGCTATAGTAGTTCCTATAGCCGTCATAGTCCAGGGGTTAGATGCATCCTCTGCAGCATTTGGTGTACCCTTGGTGGGCAAGGGAAAGCCATTCTTGTCAGCCCTAAGAGAAGGGGCAGAGAGTGCCACTCTGCCTAGTCAGAAAGCTGTGACCGTCATTGGGGAAGTTTTTGGTAGCAAAGTGGATGTTTCTGTAGAAATTCCTGTTAAAAAGAAACACACTTTAAACATTTGTTTTCTCCTATCTTACTCTGGACATGATTAATTTATTGAGCTTGGCTCAATGTTCAGTGCAGGGCCCTTCCTATATGGCTGTTTCTGGTAAAAAAAAAAATTGGATTCTTCATTTTCTGCATATATTCAAGAGTTTGAACCTCAAAATGACTGTGAAGGCACAGAGCATGCTGTCGCTGCATATTTTTTATTCAGGTTCTGATGAGAGAGTGGCTTCTGCCAGTACATTTGAAGGATGCGCTTTCTCTTAAACTATTTCCAGAATGAATCTGTTGTTTCAATGGGACAACTGTGATGTTTCTCAATCCCTCAGGAAGTAGTATGATGGTTACAAGTGGAATTTCCAGAACCTACTACTCTTCCTCCTGTTTCAACTGCTTTGGTGGATGTTTTTCTCACAGCCTGCAACTTCCCCGACAAACCAGCCTGTTGTTCCCAAAAAGGTATCTTGAAAGACTGAGGCACTTTATAGTTTTTTTTTTTTTTTTTTTTTTTTTTATATACACTCCTCCCAGATCATACCTGGTAGTGGTTGCTTTAGTAAATCCAGCTGCTGGTCAACATTTGGCTAATACTAATCCTTCTTTTGCCAAGAATAGGAAGTTTTTTGGAAAAAGTATGTTTTTCTGCAGCACTTGTTTTTATATGTCCCAGCTGTTAAGCTCATATGTTGAAGTTTATTCTTGCCATTTGTGAAAATAAGAAGAATAGTTTGACATCTGTTTTCTCTTGTGAGCAGATATCTGATTTATGTAACTTGGTTTCTTCTGTCAAGTGAGTACCCAGTGTTTAAAATGTGCATATAATTCTGCTGATACCACCTCCAGGGTTGCTGTCACTGGAGCTGTTATGTGAAGATTTGCCTGGCTGCACTCTCAAAACCTCCCAGAGGAGATTGGACATTAAATTTTGAATTCTCCCTTTGTTAGAGCACTAGTTTTTTGGGCCTTCTGCTGCAGAGGTCATTATAGAGTGTAATGAGAGTGGAAGGATGATTGATGGGAGCTTTTAGATTTTTCAGCACTCCTCTTTCAAGTTTTCCAAGGGATTTAATGCTCCATCTGCAACTAAGTAAACAGATCCACCAAGGAGCTGGCCATTTGGCAGCCAAAGTTAATCTGTGGGAGGGAGCCAGAGCTTTATAAAGCTGGACACTTATGTCCTAGACAAAATGCAACCCATATAGCTAACAGGCTGCTGAGGAATCTGAACATCTGCTGTTGTGTGCAACTTACACAACTGTACTTTTTAGATGGGTGAGCTCTGAGTAATCTATCAAGGTTACAGATAGCAAAGGGAGACCCCTGTACATCCTTTTCAGGTTATTCCTCCTTACCCACCCGACCATACTCTTCTTTTCCCTCTTTTGACCTTCATCATATGCTAGCTCAGGGGGTGATGGAAGCTGTCCCTTCTCAGTTAGGGGAGGGGTTTTATTCCATTATGTTGTCTATGATGCCATAGAAAGACTCTTGGAGACTAGCTCCTTTCTGAATCTGTTTGTGACAGTACAAAAGTTCAAAATACTGTCTCTTCACAAATGGTCACCCCTATACTCTTGTGAATTTGCTGCTGAGCTAAGATTTAAAAGATGCATATGTTGCATTCCTGTATACCTAGATTTCATACATTCTTTTAGGTTTTGTGTGTTTGGATCACATTGAGTCCTTTGTTACCCTTTGGTCCATCTACTGCCCCAAGATTGTTCACAAAGTGTCTAGCCCATGTGATAGCCTACTCTAGACTGCAAGGTATTTGCATATTTCTATGTTTAGATCATTGTTTATCTTTACAGATTCTTTTCAGTGTCTGGCATCTGTCCCTTACTTAAGGGATGTCCTGCACAGAGGTTGTGAGTTATAGAAGTTTTGACTGACTCCTCCTCACAAGATTCTTTTCCTGGGGTGTTTCTTGTGCACCTCAGTTCAGGTTTTTTCTTCCACAGGGAAAAAAGTAGATCTGTATTTAGATCAGTTCCTTTGTTTTATACACAGATTGCAGTCTCAGCAAGCAACTTCAAGATTTTGGGTCTTATGGTATCTATGATAAAAATATTTCTTGCAAGACTGCTTATGAGAAAAATCCAGTGGTATCTGAAATTTTTATGGTACCAGCATCAACATTCCTTGACATTTCTCTAATTTGCGGGTTTGTGAAAAGGGGAGGGTTTGAGGTGGAGACCCCAAATTTCTCAGAACCCAGGTTTTCCTTTCTCCTTTTTTTGCTCCAGTGAAGTCATCACAATCTACACCTCAGACTTAGCTTGGGGAGAAGTGTCTATGGGAATAGGAGTGTAGGGACCAAAACATTTAAACAAAAGAAATGTTAAACCTTGCTGTCAACTTTCTGAATCATATATGTGGTCCCCAGCACCCTCTGTGTGTTTTACAGGTAACACCACAGTAATATAGTACATATGCAAAGGGAATCTAGATCTTGCCTTCTGTGCAGACTAGCCATGGTGGCCTTGGGATGTAGCTTTTCATCACAGTCACACTCTACAGGTGCTTACATACCATCAGTGCGTGGCAGACAATCTGAACCAGGACTGGGATAGTCTCGAACAAATGGAAACTGATTCAGAGGGTCTTCTAAGAAAAGATCTAACTGTGGGGCTACCACAAATATATCTATTTCCTCTGCTCACAGCAGTCAGTTGGGAAAATTCTGCTTCAGAGCTCATGCAAAAAAGCCTGTTAAACTGATGCGTTTTCTTTTTCTTTGACAGAAAGGTTCCTGTATGCTTTTGCATCCTTTCCACTGATATCCAGTGCCATTCTGAAGATTCAGAAAGACTCCCCACAGATCATTGTGGTGACTTCCTCCTAGACAGGCAGCAGTGGTTCTCCTTTCTTTTAGAGAATGTAGGAGCAATTGCCCATAAGCTTCTTTACCAACTGGATTTACTCACACAAGACCAGGGTTGTACAGCTAAAACGGATTGCCTGCATAATAGAATGCTAATATCTTTCAGGCACTTTTTTCTGAGGATTTGCAGGAGTTATTAATGGAGGCAAGAAAACCTGCTACTACAAAATCCTGTATTAGTAAATGTGGAAAAGTCTTTCTAGTTGTTGCTAAGAAAAGAACTAGCACCCATTCAGGGCTAGTGTTTTATTGGTTCTGAAGTATTTGTGTAAGTTACTGTTTTATAGCCTCTTCCTTCTCAAGATTCATTTGTCGGACGTTTCAGCATGTCTGCTCGTTGATCCCTCTGTTTCAATGCAGGCTCATGTGAAAATATTTTTGAAGTGGGTGTTGCATAAAAGCCTTCCTAGAAACCTCGTGGCTCCTCCTTGGCCTCTTAACTTTGTGTTAGAGAAGCTGACTTTCTTGCTCCATTTAAAACTGCTCATCAGGCTGACTTGAGGTTCTTGGTATAGAAAGAAGTCTTAATTGCTCTGACCTCTGCAAAAACAGTATCTGAGTTGCAAGCTCTCAGGGCGGGTCAGCCTTATCTCATTTTCAATAAGACTAGGCTTTCTTAAGAAATAAGTGGTGTCAAAGTTTACCTTACCCCAAGCTGCCCATCTCCCGGTTTTCTATCCAGAGCTTAAAAATTTGGGAGAAAGGCTACTCCATACCTTGGGTGTCCTCTGTCAGCGTGGTTTTAAACAGAACAAAATCTTCAGAATTAGTCGTTCATTTCTTAGTGTAAGAAAAAGGACAACCTGTGCCAAAACAATATTTCAAAATGGTTGTCTCCTGATATTACCCTTTGTTACACCCAGCGCAGTAAAACTGTTCTAGGCATCGTCAAGGTCCATTCTACCAGAGCCATTTTTTCATCTGTGCTTTTTTGGAAAGAGTTGGATTCTCAAAGTTTTCTAGAAGCAGCAGCTCTGTTGTCTATGCAAGCTATGAAACAGGTTCCTTCAGGTTTAGGACAGACTTTGCTAGGACCATACTTCAGGAGCTCCTGGATTCTCATTCCTCCTTGTTAAGCTATGGTGATCTGTCCATATAGCTCAGGCTACTGCAGTACTGATCACTGTGAAGAATATAGTACACTTGTGTAGGTTAACTTACCATAACAGTAGATGTTTGATTTTATTTAAATTTGTTTACTGGGTAGAACACTGAACAAGCAGTGATAGTTTACAGGCTCAGCCTGGGTTACATCATTGGTGTAACAAAGCAATGTACAGTATACAAATAAAAATGGTTCTCATTTGAGTAAGCATACGTAACCACATTATATGAATAGATCTAACAGATCAAATATATATGCAGTTACATAACTGAAATAGAAAAGGGAGAATAGAGTTAAAGTAGAAGTAGAAATCCTGGAGCTATGGGTTTTAGTTAGGAAAGCTAATGTAGACCAGTATGAAAGGGACTAGATTATTTGTAGCTGGCTTATAGCAGTAATGGTGTGTAGTAAGATGAATAACAGTTTAGAATGAGCAAGTTAATCAGGTGGACTTGGTATACAGGAAGAGATATCCATTTGTGACATATTTTTTGATGACAGATGCATTCAAACTATTTCAGTAAGTGTTGCTTGAACTGCAACCTGAACAGGGAGTACTTGGTGATCTTTTAAATTGGGAGAAAGTGGCTGCCATAATTTTGGGGCTGGTACAGAGAAGCAGTGGCTTGTAGAGTGCAGTAGCTTCTGATGTAGCCTTCTCTTCCATTTCCTCCTTATTTGTATGTTTTTATGCCAGGATTTGGGCATTTGGTATTCTATTTCTAGCTTTGTACTCTTGAGGGCTTAGCATCCCTCACTCTGTTGTCATGAAAGCTCTGAAGGGCTTGTTGTAAACCTAACTTTTAGTCAGCTCCGCTTGAGCAGCAGTAAAGTGGCTGCCCTGTATTTCTTGCTTCAGAAAGATCTCATTTACATTCATCCTGTGGCATGACCACTTGGTGTTTACTGCATACCTTCACGCTTTATAGTTTTGAGCATAGCTTGGATATTGGACTACTTTTGGGAATGCAGTACTCCATGACCCTGCTGTCTGAGATCTGTGCTGCTTTGATGTTTCAGCTCCTTTTAATCTGCTGGAAATTGCTTAGGATTCTGCTGAATGTAGAAACCATCAAGTTTAGTGCTTGATGTTAGATACAAGACGTGGGTTCTTAACAGTTACTGTATGAGAGGACCCTCTCTGAGTCAATAATACCTTAATCATTCCCACGTGTCAGTTGTATTTTGGGTCATCTGTCAAGGTAACCCAGTTCTGACCAGCTTTTTAAAAGCTTAGACTCCCTCCCTCCTGTGACAGCTGACCCTGAGAGGGAAGCCTTTAGCTGTCGCAGGAAGTGAGATGTTCTTCGTGTTTCCCTGGAGTCATCACTTGGGGGTTATCCCTGCTGGGTTGACCTTGGCTGGCTTGAATACCAGAGTAAAGTATTTCCCTCCTGCATCGGCTGTTCAGGGACAGTGGCCGATATCAGGTTGTTAGGGTTATAAAGGGTGACAGCCGAAACCATTATATCAGTCTTTCTTGCTGTGGAGCCTGAAGCAGAACCAGTTTTGCGAGTACGTTGGTCAGCCGTTGCCAGAGTGAGGAAAACAGTCTAAAGCCAAGTACCCCATTGGGGAACATTTTCTTGCTTTTAACTGATGTCAGAGAAAGTCAATTGACTTAGTTGTGGAAAGCAGATCCCACACCAAGACTTACATTCTCTCTGCCTCACTTGTTTAGGCCCAGACCACGACGTGCCAGGGTGTCTGTTCTGTGTTCTGTTTAATGCTAGAACCATACGAAGAAGAGCTGAAATTGTAACTAGGCATTTTAGTGAGTCCTTTTCTCAACGCGATATGGCATCGGTCTCTCAACCAACTACTGAATTACTTAGAAAAAAGAAAGAAAAAGATAGGGATAGACCTCTAAAAGGTAGGCCCTATGATGACTTGGGTCAAAAGTCTGGTATTTTTCAACTCTGTGCTACAGCTAAATTCAGTGAGGTTCCTTCGCAGCCCCTGATGCCAGCTGAGGAACCGTCGCAGGCCTCTACCGAGACCCGTTCGGAGTCTGGTACACTGCTGGATCCACCTCCCTCTGCAGGTATGTTCCTTGCGCTGTTTGGTCTGGAGCTACTTTGCAGGCACTGGCTTCCGCTGACTCTTCTGATTACCGAAGCCAGACTCAGACTCACCACTACCCTGCCAGACCCATTTCCTGTCATTTTACTGTTAGATTTATTATTTCTATTTTTTATTTATTTAAAAATTATATTTATTGTAATACTTTATTTCTGTCAGTTTACAGTAATTCCTGTGGAACTTTCTACTTGTAGAACTGCTTGACTTCTGTCTTTAACAGGCGTTTGTTTTTACTGTATTAACTTTCAGTATTTCTCTTAGAAGTGCAGTTGTGTATTGGTACTGTTAGACACTAGAGGCCTGTCTTTGCTTTATTTTCATATTTTGGCAGGAAAATACTGCAGAACTTGGATTTTTTCAGCATTTATACATTTGCTCTGTGTTTTTAACAGCTGACTGCAATTTTAGCATGAATGTACTGTGCAGGTTTTACTCTAACAAGAAAGTATAGTTTAAATTGCTATTAAATGTTATTTTTGTGGCAGTTTAACATGGTTAGTGTGTGGTATTAATTTGGTGTTTGTATTTTTTTATACTGGAAATTCTTTATCTTCTGTCCATTGTAAAATAATTCTGAACACATTTCAGACTGTTTTTTGTGATGATAGCAAAGTTTGGCAGAGTTTAGTTGTGTGGGGACATACTTCTCAGTAGAAACTTCATTATTGTGATGAATTATCCAGTGCTGTCAGCTTATTATTCTGGGTGGTATTCTCTCCCCTGAGTTGATGGATCCTACCTCTGGTACCTCCCTGTCAAACCCAGTTGTACCTTTAAAAAAAAATAAAAATATGCCCCGCCTATGGTTAGCAATTCTGTGAGCGCCACTGATTGGCCCAAAGACCACTTAACTTTTGCCCCATTTCCCTCTAGTATAGCTTTGCTGGCCACTATGGAACAAGGGTTAGACACATTCCCAGTGCAGGTATGGGAGAACCAAACCCTTTAGCTGCAGGAGTAATGTGAGATGAGACCCCTTGCCAGACATAATGCTTTCTCCCCAGATATTTTACTTAGTAGTGAAGTTCACAAGAAAAAGAAACATCATCATACAGCTTAGAGTGAAGATTATAGCTGTTGTATACAAGGCTAACGTGGTTTCCTTGCCTAAGAATTTTCCGCAGATGGCTAATTCTGGTAGTTGTTCCCATCCATGGCTTTAGTTAGTTTAGCTAGAAACCTTTCTCTTTCAGAGAATTATGAGGAATCTGATGAGGGCAGTGGTGATGTCCTAGCTAAAAGTGAGTCCAATCATTCTGATTCTTTGGGAGGTGAACCGAAGTCCAAATGTGTTCACTTTTCCTCAGATGATTGCTAGATTTAGTGATGATTTTGTTTGGAAGTAGTTGGAAACTACATCAGAACTAGGTAAGGTACATGATCTTATAAAGAACAATGTTCCCAATTCTGTGGTCCCCCAGTGGCTTTGGAAGATGTTTATAATGGTACCTGCAGGACAGTGGTATGTTTTCCAGCAGCAAGTAAAAAGGCTCAGAGAAAATATAGGGTCTCTTTCAATATGATAGATCTCTCTTCTCATTTGACCGCTGACCCACCTGTGGTCTCCGCAGCTGCCTGCTCAAACGAAAAGTCCTTGACTTTGTCTATTCCAATGTCCCCTGATAAATAGTAATGGTTAGATCCTCAAGGCAAAAGGATGTCCCTTTCTAGTACTTTAGCCATTAAAATGTTAAGGTTGTATGTGGAAATTTTATTTTACAGTGTGCATACAGTTTGGATGATTTTGCTTAACCGCAGAGCAAAAGTTTTACATAGGTTCATAGGAGATTACTAAGCTAACGGCTTAAAGGTTGTTTTACAAGTCTGGTTGTTACAAGCCTAGCCAATATAACCTGATTTTACCCAATATATGTGGCCCCTAGGGGCAAGAGGAGGGCATGGAATTTTGCTTCATCATTGAGTATCTTACAGATGTCCCTTGTTCATAAGGGGCATAGCCAGGTATGAATTTGTGATTCCCCATCCATTAATCCAAAGTGAGTTTGAAGAGGGCCAGGGAAGGTCTCTGCTTAATGTGAATAGGAAGCTTGTTACAAAGAAGGGCAGTCTCTGAGACTTTTATCTGTTTGTCTAGCAAGTTTTGTTTGAGTCGCCGACTAAGTTTAGATCTCTTGATGGAGTGACTCTCATGCTCTTTGATTTGCGGATGTGTAGCAGCTGCATCAGGGATGGATTTTTGACTGCCTTGTAGGTCAGACATAGGTCACCCCTTAACAGTCAGTAGGAGACAGAGTAAAGCGTTAGGGCTGTTAGTCTGTCCGCATAGTTCATGTTGTTTACACCCTATGTTTTCTTTGTGAGGAACCACTAAGATTGCTCCAGCTGCTGTAAGTGCTTAATCAAGTAGATGCCAAATGGTGCACTGCACTCTATTATTGGTCTAATGAGGACTGAGTACAGTGGGACTGTATAAGTTCATAGGTGTTTACTAGACTAATAACCACAAGGGTCTTTTTAAGCCTAGCCATGCATCTCACATCTCTGACAAGTTCTGATACCCTTGATAAGTGTAAGCAGGGGTTTGGGAGATGAACCATTTACAGGTTACCTGTATCCATTAGAGACATGGGTGCCAAACCAGGGATGAATTTCCAGTTTCCCATCCATTGCACTTGAATTGGGTTAGGGCGGAACTCTGCTTCACATGGATGGGGAGAGCCTGTTCCATAGACAAGGTAGTCTCTGGGATACATACCTCTCTCTCCATCAGGACCTATTTATATCACAGGCAAGGTTTAAGTCTTTAGAACCAGTAATTCTGGTGTTTGTTTTGTGGATATGCAGGAGGTTCATCAGAGTGGGGTCTGACAATGCCCTGTATGCCTGGCATAGATCTCCCTTCAAAAGCCTGTAGGAAACTATACAGGGATAGGGCCTTGAGATGGTCTGCATAGGAAATTTTACTTGCGCCTGTATTCTTTTAGTCAGGAACCTCTATGGATGTTCAGTTGTTGGATAAGCCTGGTTAGGTACATGCCAAAGGGGGCATTGTACTCCGTGATAGGACTGATGAATGCCGTGTACAGTGGAACAATGACTTCCTTGGACTTACCTTTGTTTATAAGTTGCGCAATATAGAATGATTTCCTCACCACTGTAGACACATGATGGTCAAAGGCTAAATTACTTATCTGTGTGTGTCCCGAAGTCCCTGACTGCTGGGTCAACTCTAAGGGGTGTGTAGCCAATATGATAGTTACCAAGGATGGATGACTTCCCAAAGGATACGGTTATGCAATTCTTGGCATTTAGTTTTAGTCCATGGCTCTGGCACTAGTTGTTTCTGTGTCAGACCCTTCTGGAGAACATTTGTGGCAGTGTGAGATTCAGTGACAGCTCCTAATTTGCTATCGTCTGCAAATTTAGCCAGCCAGGGACCACTGACATTGGCCTTGACTTCTCAAAAGTAAATGCTAAACAGGAGCAGTCCAAGGACTGATCCCTTAGGGACCCCACTTGTGACTGACCTCTTTGTAGAGGTGGACTCTCCAATTTTAACTTGCGGGGCCCTGTTTAGGAGCCAGTTGGCTATCCACCAGGTGACATACAGGTTTGTACCTAAACTCTTGAGTTTGTCAACAATGCTCGAGTGGGGTATTGTGTCATATAGCTTGGTCAGGTCAAGGTAGGCAGTGTCAACAATTTTGCCATCATCCATTGCTTTGGTGACCTTCTCAAAGAAGTCTACCAGGTTGAGTAAGCATGATCTGCCCTTGACAAAATCAAACTGGGTTGGGTCCAGTGTCTGGAGGTTTACAGTGTCTCTCTTGATCATCTCCATGAGAATTCTTTCCATGGCTCTACGTATAGGACTAGTGAAACTTATGAGTTTGTAGTTTCTTGGGTCTATGGATGGCCCACCTTTGTGCAGATGGATGGCATTTGCCTTTCTCCATTCATGAGGCACAAAACCTGTTGAGAGGCTACAGTTAAGTAGCAAGTCTACAGGCCCTGATAGTTCATGTTTCATGCTATTTAGAAAACATCCTGGGATGTTGTCTGGGCCCACTAATGCAGTGTTCTTAGAGAGAGCATTGAGGACCTGTTCTCTAGTGATAGTAAGGGGCATTATATTTGATGACATTTCCTGAGGGAAGTTTAAGGGTTGAGAAAGGTAAAGTTGGAGCTGAATGTATCAGCCAGGAGGTTTGATATATCTTCTGGCTCAGTATAGATGGCTCCATTTACAATGAGCGCTGCACATAATTGTTTATTGCCTTGGAGGTTGCAAGCATAGCTAAAGAATGCTTTGTGGTTGTCCTTGGCCTGGGAGGCCAAACGCACCTTAAATTTGGCTTTGGTAGACTTTATTTGTTCTCTAAGTTGTTTTAGTTTGAGAGTGCTTTTTATCCTGCTGGGTGCTGCACCTCCTAATTTTTGCCATGATTTTATTCCTCTTCTTGTACAGCCTATTGATTTTGTGATTCTGCCAGAGTGGCTTGTTTTTTGAGTTAGTTCTGTACTTCTTCCTGGTAGGTACAGCTGCCTCTATACAGCTATTAACATGCTTGTACAGGGTTTCTGTGAACAGTTCTGCATAGGCTGCAGTGTTCTCAGGGTTTATGGGGGCTTGAAAGTTTGCCAGGTTCTCACTTAATAGCAAGAGGTTAGCCTTAGAATAGTTCCTGAATATTCCAGGTTTAGCTGGGGGTCCAGGTTTTATTTTTACTTCAAAGGAGACAATTTTGTGGTCCGATCTTACCAGGGAAGGCATTGCAAATTAGTAAGGACCAGATCTAGTATGGTTGCACCCCTGGTTGATGTATTGACTGTCTGGTCCAGGGAGTTTGTGTTTACAAAATCCAGGAATCTCTGCGCATGTATGTTTGGTATCATATAGTATTCCCGGTTAGTAGTGGGGTAATTAAAAGTTGCACATGAATATGGTATTGGGTTGGATGGTCTTTGTGGTTTAGGAAGATTACAGTGAAGTGCCTCAGCATATGTGGGTTGTTAAGTCTGCTTTGAATTGTGCTTGATGGGAGCAGCGTGTGTACTACTGAGAACCTTATTAACATTAGGCGTAGTTTTATGTGGGAGCTTTGCCTCTAGTGACAATTGTGTAAGTACGTCTCACATACAATATCAGTTTGAGAATTGGTTGTCAGTAAACAGGCAATTTCTACATTGCCTCAGGATGCCCATATCCACCAAGCGGGTAACGGAGATGGTAGGAAAGTTCATATCCATGGCAACAGACCCCTTTTTTATTGACTGGACAGTTGGAATGAAAATATCAGTCACTGTCAGGAGTATCCAGTTTGCAACTATGGGGACAGTTCTTGGCATTACAAACTAGTTGTCCTGTGTGCAACTAGGTATTGGAGAAATTTAAGTTGTACTTTTACGGGAAGTGTGTCACTCAAGGTGTCTTAGTCTGCACAGAGCACTGCCAAACACTTGAGAGGAAACTAATTTGTACATTTAAGGATGAAACATTTAAGCAGATATTCTGAAGTTAGAAACAAATAAAGCCGTATTTAAAACAAATAAGCTTGTCAAGAATGATGAAAAGAGGGGAGTCGCATGAATGGCTACTGCCTGGCTACTAGTAAAGCTGGTCTCACCACAGCTTCACTCTGTTGTGTTACGATGCTCCTTTGCTTCTCATCTCACCAGAATCAAAATGTTACCACCAATCCTAAGATGAGAAGCAGACCACAGCCTGTTTAGTGATCCACAGTCTTGTCCTTTGGTCTGGTTGCTATTCAAGGCCTCTATCAATCAATTTCCTTGGATCTGGATGCCATACCGTTACTTATAATTTGTGATTTCCACACTGCTATGGACACATGGCGATCAACATTCAGGTTACTATCTGTCTGTGTACCTAGATCTCTAGCTTCGAGTCTGCTGTAAGGAGTATGCTTTTGATGATGTAATTTGCAGGGGTATTTCACTTTCCAGAGGGTATGATAATGCATTTTTTTTGCATTTAGTTTTAGGCCATGGTTCTGGCACCAATCATTTTTCTGATCTAGACCCTACTAAAGGATATCTGCCTCATCGGAGGATTCAGTGATTGTCCGCAGCTTGCAGTTGTCTGCATACTTTGTCATCCAGAGGCCTTCCACATTTGCTTTAACTTCAGAGAAGTATATTCTGAACATGAGTTGTCCCAGTACTGAGCCCTGTGGTAAACCACTAGTAACTGACCTTTTGCTGGATTCACCCACTTTAACCATGTGTCCTGTATGCGAGTCAGTTGACTATCCATCTGGTGACACAGTGATTTATTTCCAGTTTTGTGAGTTTATTTGTAATACCCGATTGAGGAAATGTCTCATGCCCTCACCAGGTTGAAGTAGGCAGTATGTACTGTTTTACTGTCATCCATGGCCTTAGTGACTTTCTCAAAGAAATACACCAGATTCAGTAGGCATAACCTGCCCTTTATAAAGTCGAATTGGCTTGGGTCCAGTTTTTGGAGGTCTCCTATGTCATTACTTATCAGGTCCATGATTATTTTTTCCATGGCCTTACATATAAGACTTGTCAAAGTTATGGGTCTGTAATTTCCTGGGTCAGTGGATGGGTCCCCCTTTATGCAGAGGGATGACTGTTGCTGTTCTTCACTCTGTCAGGATAAAGCCAGTCCAGAGGCTGTGGATAAATAGAGATCCTAATGGGCCTGATAAGTCCTGATTTAAGCCGTTTAAGCGGAAACCTGGTGTATTGTCAGGCCCCATTGAAGCTATGGTTTTAACTTTAGATAACACATTGGCAACCTGTTCTTTAGTGATAATTGGAGTGTTGGAGGGTATTTTTTAGGGAAGAACTGGTGGTGATGGAAAGGTGAAACTTAGGCTGAATTTTTCAGCCAACAAATTTACTGCGTCTTGTGGCAGAGTACAGATAATGCCATCTACAACTGATTCCTCACATTGTTGGGTGTTGCCCTTAAGATTACAGACAACTGAAAAATGCCTTATGGTTATCCTTGGCTTTGGAGGCTATTTTTACCTCAGTCTGCTTTCAGAGACTTGATTAGTCCCCTGATTCACTTGCTTAGACTAATGAGGGACTACTTTTACTGTTGTGAACATTCCTCTCTTACTTCTTGACAGGATTTTCTTTCATTATACAACCTGTTAATTCTAGGGGTCCACAAACTGGCTTGTTTTTATGTTTTGACCTGTTTTTTTTTTTTCCCCTTTGGTCTGGTACTGCCGTTTTTATGTAGTTGTTTACATGGTCATATAGGGCTTTTGTGTATGCCTCTGCATAGGTTTCTGTGTTTTCTGCATTTGGAGGAGCTTGGAAATTAGCTATGGTGTCCCTTATTAGGGGGTAATTTACCTTGGGGAAATTCTTAAAGTTCTTGGGATTAGGTAGGGGGATTAGTTTTACCTTCATTTCAAGGGATGCCACTTTGTGATCTGATCTTACTAGTGAGAACATAACACGGGGGGGGGGGGGGGTGCAGCATTCTTCCATATTTGTGAGTACCATATCTAGGATATTTGTTTTCCGAGTGGTCGTGTTGACTAACTGCTCCAGGGCATATGAATTTGCAAAGTCATGAAGTCTTTGGGCCTGCATGTTAGTGGTTGTGTATGCCTCCCAATTAATGGAAGGATAGTTAAAAATCACCCATAAGTATGGTATTGGACTTGGATGGTGAATGATTCTAGTATCTTCAGGTGTGACGCATGGGTTTCCTGGTTCATAGTGGAGGACCTACACCTAGCAAGACTATAGTAATGGATTTTTCCCATGGCTAGTTGGACAGAAGTAGCTCCAGAATGTCATATTGTTTGACCAGCATTGAGGTATGCTTATCCTTTATGTAGATGGATACATTTCCGCCTTTTGCTCTTTCATATTCAGTGGGTGGTCAGAATGTATGAAAGGTATTATAGCCATGCACTACCGGAGTGTTTTCTGTGGCTTTAAGCTATGTATTAGTAACTGCACAGATGCCTGCATTCTCCAGAGTGAGGAGACCTTCGAGGGAGTGCAGTTTCTTGTTGAGGATCATAACATTTCAGCAGTAGCACCTTTAGCTTTCCCCGAGTAGCTTTTGTTATGCTGGAAGGTTTGTCTGTCTGGCAATGCCTAAAAAAGGCACTATATGGATGGTTGATGTTTTGGCCAATATCCAAAAGCCTAGAGGTGACAGGTGAAGACCATCCTGGAAAAGTGGTGTGACCTATCAACCATGTCCTCTCAGGCTGACAAGTATTGAAACCGTTTGGAATGACATAGGTAGTTAAGCCAATTGTTAAATTTGATCATTTTCTTCTGGTATTGTAGCGTCATACTTGGAGACGGTAAAATGCTGCTCTGTGCTAGGCTCATACCTGCCTGTGGCACACATTCTGTGAGCTCAGTCGTCTCTCTTCATATAGTACAAGGAGGTATGTCTCGGGTTATTCATGCGCACATGGACTATGAGCAAGTCATACTAGTACTTAAGGTAAGTGACGTGTGCTTTTGTGATCTGGTGAATTGTGGCCCCTGACAGGCGACTAACCAACCTTCCCCTTATCCAGCCTGGTATAAGAGACATCAGTGCATCTCACAATGGAGTCTCCTATGACCAGAATATTGGGTCGTGAAGTGTTTTCGCCTTATGGGCTTAGTGGTTGTGGCACAGTGAGATGTGGCTTTTGTGTGTTATGATGGGACTTGTCTTGTTTGTGTACATGTGGAGTTTTTGAGGACTGCGCCTGAGACCTTTGAGATTTGGATAAGTTACATGTGAGCACCTCTGCATACGAGAGTCTGTGTGGTCCTTTGTGGATGCGGTGAGGTGTGAGTTGCTGACCAACCTGTTTGTTGCATTTTGTGTCTGTATGTGAGCCTCCAATGTCTGGGTGTAACTACATCTCTCACATACTGTATTTGTCTATTCGAGAATTAAGTGGTTGTCAGTCTACATAAAGCAAGTGTTGCATTGCCTCAGGATACCAATGTCCACCACACTGGATGCAGAGGTAGCAGGAAAGTACCCATCCATGGTTGCAGGTCCTAATGTGTATTTGAAAGGATAGGAGTGGAGGGTGTTTGTAACCAGCTGAGGGAAGTGTGGTTATGTGGTGTAATATGCAGCTAACCTAACCAGCAATCCTGCCCAGTGCCGAATCAGAGGAGGAGCAGTAGTCCTGGGTGCTGTAATAAGGTAAGTACCACAGTAAACTTTCACAGTATAATGAAAATCAACAGTGTTTCCAAATTTTCCATCTGTACAGGGCACTGGCACAGCAAACAGCTTTGTGCAAATGTGTAGAATTTATACCAGCACTGAAAATGCAAGAAACTGACTGTGCCATTTGACTAATACAATGACTACAGTTATTACCCTTATTTGTTCTTCCCTAGCTCAGATAGACCACACCTACTGCCACTAGATGAATAATCCCAGTCCTCCTAATGTAAAAGCTCAATAAAGGGGTGTCTGCAGTGAAATGCCACCACAAACAAACAGCTGCAGCAGTGTACTTTAAACAGCTTATAGAAGTGTGATTATTCAATAAAAATATTTTTATTTTGTAGAAATTATCCTAGTGCTACTCATTTGTACAGAGTTTATGAAGGCATTGAAAACGAGCTGATTTAAAAAGTCCTGTAACCAATAAGACAACTGCATGCAGAAATCTCAAGTATGTTTCCCCAACTTAAACACAGAAAAGTGCTTGCTAGAGTGTAAAAATATACTACTGCATCCATCAGCTAGCTAGATAATGAATTCAGAGCAAGTAAATCAGTACAACAGACCATGAGAGGCAGAATGCACATTTTTCAAAATTTGCACAAGGAAAGGCAAATAAATAATTCAAGATATCAACATCAGCTTAATTTACGGTAAGGGTGGGCATCTTAACATCATAAGGTTTAAAAAGAACATCAAGGAATGGGAAGCTGGGTGAAAAACAATAGCAGGGAATCACCAACAAGGCTTGTATATTATGCAGGCTTGGATACTTATCAGAAAAAACAAAGACCCAGAAATTCACTGTGTATTTAAGTATCACCCAAGAAACAAACTAATGGAAAATGTGAAATGTGCAGCCAAGATAATTTAATGTCGGTCTCTCACATAGAGCACAAACACCAGGCCAAGCAGATTTCTTAAAACAGAAAAAAACATGGAGTAGGTAAAACAGATACAGTAAGCTCTGTTAACTGGCATCCATGGGGATTGGTAGATGCCGGATAACTGTAGTTTCTGGTTGCTTGAGAGTTACTATTAAAAATAGGCCTGACTAATACTGTACCCTATGCTATTTGTTTGGTTTGACTTGTTCTTAGATTGGGGAGAGAGGAAATTTATTCCAGTCTTCCTTTTTAAAACTCTAAAACTAAAAACGTAAGGTACGTTTCTGCCAGGGGTTCAACACATGAAAATTGTACTGTATTTCTTTGATTTTATTTTCTAGTTTCTTGAGCTCCTGTTAACTGAGAATTTACTGTAGCAGTTCTATCAGTTTAAGTGAGACCCTGACAAAAAGTATAGGTTTACTTTCCTTACCCAACAGGGAGTTATCAACAGTGCTTGTAGTTTATGCAGGCTTGGAGTCTTATCAGAAAAGAGATGAATGAAATAGTTTCTAATATGACTTAGGTTTCGAAATATGCTTTGAGAGGTATGCATGACTCTGCAGATATACAGTCTTGATAAGTGCTTCTTCTGTTGTTGTAAAACTTTATACTTGGTTATGTAATCAGAACATCTGAAGTAGTGGGTATCTGATCCGACCTGGATCTGAGCCGGCAGCTTTCCATGCTAAAGATCCAAGCTCTCAGCTCCTCCCCCTTACCCATAATACCCTGCTGCCTCCCTCCAGTCCCCAGATCTCATTTGCCGCGGCTTCTTGAAGCATAAGGGACGAGCTCTTGGCACTTTAGGTGAGAGGAATTTAGGAGATTTTTTGCTAAAATCATAGCAATTTTTGTGTGTGTGTAGTAGACCCTTAGTTAAGTTAAATCATTTTTTAATTTCTTTTAGTGGTAAATTAGTGTTTTCCCTTCCCCTTTGTGTGTTAGGGTGTGTGCTTGAGTGTGATGGCCGAGGGCCCTAAGGCCATTTTTTCAAAATGCGCTGAGTGTGGTCATTAGCTGTCCCCAGCGGATGGCCACACTCAGTGCGTTCTCTGGCTGGGGGTAGCCCACTTAACATCCGGCTGCCAGATTTGCGTGGCCTTTAACCCCCGGGCTCTGAGGGACAGGAGGAACAAGCTAATCCTGGCTGGACTCTTGCCCGCAGATTCTTCTTCCTCCTCTCCCTCAGTGGCACCAGTCGCGGCTGCGACTGTCCAGCCTTCAGCTCCCCCTCCCCTAGCTGGGACTCTACCTCCCGCTGTTTCTCAGTGAGAGGGGGACTCTTCTAAGAAAGAGTAGAGGCATAGAGAGAGGGAAAAAGAGAGAGAAGAGGCATAGAGAGAGGGAAAAAGAGAGAGATGGGCACAAGAGTCACAAGCGGCGGGCCGAATCAGCCCTTTCGGCCCCGCCGGCTAAACTGATTTGTTCCCCCGTGAGGGTTTTCAGGTCTTCACCCTCTTGGATCCGTTCCCCACACTTCTTTCTGGAGCCGGAGGAGGAGTCCCTGTCACCTTTGAGGTCATCTAGGCGGCCTTCCCGGCCTGCCTCAATGACTTCTCGGTCTACCAGGAGTCTTTCCGACGCAGATATGGACCGGATGATGCATCGATTCCTGCAGGCCCAGATGCAGATGGGAGTGCTCCTGCCCCCCCCCCCTGGGGGGGGGAGCTCGGCCCCTTTCTTTGCACCTACCGCTCCTTCTCCGATCCACTATCGGGTTTCGGAGCAGTCGTATCAGAGTCGTCTCGGAGCCGGGGAGTCGGCGCCGATAGTAGTTGCTACTTAACCGGGCGTACCCTCTAGTTTATCGGGTCATCTTTCGGATCCGAGCTCTCGCGGCCGAGAGCCGAGCTTCAGATCTGCAGGGGTGAGTGTGTCTTCGGCTCTGTTGCTGTTGGAACACACTTCCCTTTCGGGTCCGATCGCGTCTGCTCCGGCCCTCACGTCGGAGCCGAGGGGACTACTCTCGGAGCCAGGGGAGAGTGGTTCACCTTCAGCTTTCGACGTGGTGGAGAGGGTGCTGCCGAAGAGTTCGAAGTCCCTGGTCCGTGCTACAGATCCACCCTTCACTCCCTCGCATATGGGCCTGTCTTCCATCGTCCGGCGCCAGGGACAGCCTGCATCTGCGCCCCAGTTAGTTCCCGTAGAGGAACATGACCCCATTGGTGAGCCCTCCTCGGACAGTCCTGCCGAGGAGGTCCCTCACAAACGAAAGTGTAAGAGGAGGCACTTGGACTCCCCAGAGTCCCTCATGGAGGACACGGACTTAGAGGAAGGGGAAGGTTCCCCCAGGTCACCCCCAGAGGACGTCTCCTTTGGAGACATTATGGAAATGCTGCGCATTAGAGGGGGGTGGTCAGCCCAGAAACCTTCCTCAGATGAGTCTGTGTTTCTGGAGGCATATGACGCAGGCCCGTCTACCTCTTGTTTGTCACCCCCGGCCGATCCGCTGGTAGACTTGATTGCTACCAGGGCTTGGAAGGAGCCGGACACTGTGGAGCCAATCCCTAGGAGACCGGATAAATTCCTTAGTCCCCCTTCTGACAAGCCAGCATGGAATAAAGGTTCCCCGGTAGATGCCATGGTGGTGGCGGCGGCTGCCACCAAGAAGGAACTGGCACAAGAAAGTTCCTCGGTCCATCCTCCTGATAAGGGGTCTCGGACGATGGACTGCATTGGAAAGCGGAGGTTTGCTTCAGCCACCTTTTCTATAAGGACGCTGAACTATCTGGCACACGTCATTAGGCTTCAGTGAAATCTGATAGAGTACGCTGGGTCTCCCCCAGAGTCCATGGCGGCTGAGGACAAACGAACCTTCTCTGCTCGAATGGCCACTCTAAAGTCTATATCTAACACTTCTATGTGGCTTCTCTCCCATGCCACAGAGGGGGCGGCTAGAGCCAGCGAAGCAGGGGGTCGCCTTGCGACTCCATGCCTGGCTCTATCTTTGCGGAACCCTTCAAGGCGTCCTTCGCGAATGCTCCCTTTGACGGTTCTATGCTATTCGGCAAAACCGTCCGCGACACACTACTCCAGAGCGAAAAAGACGGGAAGACGCTGTCTGCCGTCGGAATCTGCTTCTTGGCTCCTCAAAGGTCCTCCTCAAGGAACCAGAGAGGACAAAAGATGATGTGGTTCTGGAAATCTCAGCAGTCCCGTCCAGCACTGGACCCTTCCTCCTTCAGAGGCAGGGGAGGACAAGGTGGACGCCGGCCCAGAGGCGGGGGGGGGCAAAGAATTTTGGGTCGAGAACCCTTCTCTGACCAACCCGCGCAGCAGCCCTGAGGGGTTGCCTGACTGCCCCTGTCTGGAGGCAGTCGGGGGGGGGGGGTTCGGAGCATCTAGCAAGTTGGGAATCAATTACTACAGATCGCTGGGTGCTCCGAATAATATCCAGAGGTTACTGTATCCCCTTCATAAATCTTCCCCCGCTAGGGAAGCGCCTCCCCGATGTCCCACCCAATCAGAGGGAGGCTGCGGCTTCAGAAATAAAGAAATTACTAGAAAAAAGGGCCATCCAGCACGTCCCCCCAGGGCAGTCCGGGTTGGGCAATTACTCCAGGTTCTTTTTGGTGCCAAAAAAGACGGGGGACTTGAGGCCAATTCTCGCCCTGTCAACTTTGGACCTGTTCATTGCCAAAGAGAAATTCCGGATGGTCACTCTTCAATCTGTTCTCCCCCTTCTGCAGGAGAATGACTGGATGTGCTCCATAGACCTCAAGGATGCATACTACCACATTCTAATGGGCAGGCGATCCAGGAGGTTTCTCCACTTTCGGTTGGGGGGGGGGCCAGTCATCATCAGTTCAGGGTCCTCCCGTTCGGCCTCACCTCAGCCCCCCAGGGTGTTCACCAAGGTCATGGCAGTTGTGGCGGCCCACCTGAGACTTCAGGGAATTCAGGTCTTTCCGTACCTAGACGACTGGCTCCTCACTGCCCCCACCGGGCATCTACTCTGTTCTGCCAGGGATTATTCTTTACTCTTGGCCCATCACCTAGGCATTACCATAAATTTCAGGAAGTCGTCTCTTCATCCTGTTCAGGTTCTGGATTTCATATGGGCCAGGATAGACACACTTCAGTCCAAGGCCTTTCTGACAGCGGACAGGTTACGCACCTTGTCACTTCATGTAATGGCGCTTCTACAGTCCCCAGCCTCACCCGCAGATTTAGTCCTGAGAGCCGTAGGATCCATGGTGGCAGCCATCAGCCTTTCACCTCTTGCCCACCTGCATATGAGTCTCCTTCAATGGACCCTTCAGGTCCAATGGTCCCTCCTCCTACACCCATTGGACTCCCCGATTCCCCTAAGCAGGGTTTGCAGGAACTCCCTTCTTTGGTGGCTTCATTCCCGAGAGCTTCGGGAAGGGAGACCGTTTGTGATGCCTCAACCCCAAGCCACGCTAACCACGGACGCTTCTCGCCTCGGGTGGGGGGGGGCATTGCATGGGCAGAACCGTCCAAGGCACGTGGACCCCTGTAGAGACTGTTCTGCATATCAATATTCTGGAGATGAGGGCGGTGCTTTTAGCGTTGCAAGCCCTTCAGGACCTTCTTCCTCCAGGGACTATTGCAATTCAGACAGACAACATGGCGGTGGTCTGGTACATCAGCAAACAGGGAGGAACCAGGTCTTACCCTCTTTGTCGAGAGGCCATGAGAATTTGGGAATGGGCGATTTCCACCAACCGTTTTCTGATAGCAGCGCACATTCTGGGTCGGTCCAACATTCTAGTGGACAAGCTGAGTCATTGTATCCTCACATCTAGTAGCGAAACAGGTCTTCCTCAGATGGGGTCAGCCTTGCTGCGATCTCTTCGCATCTCCTTCAAACGCAAAGTGCAGCAAATTTTTCGCTCTAATTCCCCCACCGGGGGAGAGTCTCAGAGACTGTTCTGGTTCATGCTTGGCCACCCGGTCTTCTTTATGCTTAACCTCCTCTCCCGCTAATGACGAAATGAAAGCTTGTCGGTTGGGGAGCAAAATAATCCTCATAGCCCTTTTTGGCCTTGTCAGATCTGGTTCCCGTATCTGCGGTCTCACATCATAGCTCCTCCTTGGGTCTTGGATCCCATTCCGGATCTGATTTCTCATCCTTCAGGATTGCAAACTCAGAACCTGGACGACCTCAATCTCACGGCTTGGTTGATCCAGTTCCACTAGTGGCTAGGACTCCCGGTATCTCGTCTCCCGTAAAATCTATTCTGATAGCGGCACATAAGCCCTCTACCAGGAAGATCTATAAGAGTAAATGGAAGCGTTTTTCCATCTGGGCCAAACCTAGGGATTTGGACCCTTTTACGGCTCCCATTCCAGCAGTTCTTGAATTTCTGTCCCACATTTTTCATCAAGGGGCCAGTTCTTCTACTGTGAAGGTTCAGATGGCTGCCATTTCTCATTTCCACATCGGGGACAACCTTGGACCCTTAGCTTCCTCTAAGATATGCAAGACCTTCTTGAAGGGCACTTTTCTGTTAAGATCTCCGGTCAAGAATGCGGTTCCTCCATGGGACTTAACTTTAGTTCTTCAGGCTCTAACTGGCCCACCTTTTGAACCTGCAGCTTCTGTTGACTTAAAGTTCTTATCTTGGAAAACTGCCTTCTTGATTGCAATTACTTCAGCTAGAAGGGTATCTGAACTTTCAAGCCCTATGTACAAAACCCCCGTACCTGGTCTTCCATAAGGACAGAATATCTCTCCGGACTAATCCTTCATTCTTGCCTAAAGTGGCCTCCGAGGCTAATATCAATCAAGCCATCAATTTGCCTGTTTTCTTCCCCAACTTTCAAAACAAAGGGGAATACAGACTGCACTTGTTGGATGTGCATTGACAATTATGATTTTATTTGCACAGGACAGCTGCTTCTCGCAGATCGGAGCAACTTTTCGTGTCTTTCACTAAGCCGTCCTTAGGCAAGCCGGATATGAAAGTTACCTTAGCTAGATGGATATCCCACTGCATCTTACACGTGTATACAGCTTCCGGTCGGCCAGAACCCTTGGGGGTTCATGCTCACTCTACCGTTCTATGGCTACCTCTGCAGCATTTTGGTGAAGAGTTCCCTTAGATGACATCTGTTCAGCGGCTACTTGGGCCTCTTCTTATACCTTCATTTCTCATTACAAGCTGGATCTGATATCCACAGGGAGGGCAGCCTTTGGCTCCGCAGTGCTCCGGAATATCCTTCCTTGAGGACCTCCCAGGTTTTTAGGAGCTGGGGACTCTGTCCCACAGATTGCTGATCAAATGAAGTTAACTACTTCAGATAAAGAAGTTATGTACTCACCATAATGTTCCATCTGAGTAGGTAACTTCATTTGTCAGCAACCAACCCCCCCTCCTTCCCCCTAACCTGTTTCATGGTCATAGTCATAACTGAATATTTTTCTTCTGTTACGCATCAGGTTAGCGTTTTTCTTTCGTGTATGTTTGACTGTGGTTGCTTGATAAATTGGTAAACTCGATCCGAGGACTGGAGGGAGGCAGCATGGTATTATGGGTAAGGGGGAGGAGCTGAGAGCTCGGGTCTTTAGCTTGGAAAGCTGCCGGCTCGGATCCAGGTCGGATCCGATACCCACAGGTTGCTGACAAATGAAGTTACCTACTCAGATGGAACGTTATGGTGAGCACATAGCTTCTTTTTCTCTGATTTTAAAAGCTGAAATTTTAAATGTACCTTTAAGTTCTGAATTGGTGTCGGGCCTTCTGTTACAGATATTCTCAAACAGTGTAATGATGGAGACAAATTAATGCATGGTTTATGTAAGATGTTTCATGTACCCATGCTTTTCCCCAAAAAAGGTGTCTTCCTTCAAGGGCAGAACAAATAAAGATCCCAGACGAACAAAACTAAGGGGTCTGAAAAGTTCTAAAATTCAAAATGCTCACCTTTATAGTTGGTCCTAGCATTTCTTCCAAATCACGGTTTTGTGGTGACTCAATCTCAAGGACGCTTACGTTCCTATTCCTTCCAGCTTCAGGAAATGTTTGAGATTTAATGTGTCTGGCTGATATCCATTTTCTGCATTACCCTTTGGTAAGCTGTTGCACCTCGAGTGTTTACAAAATGTCTGGCCCTAGTGGTTGCCTATTTTCAGAATCGAAGAGGTCCACATTTTCCTTATTTAGATGACTTGCTGATTTGTACAGATTCTGTATTCAGGTGCTTGGAGTTCTTAGACAAGGTCTCATTTGTCCTTTCCCCAGCTGGGCTTCAAACTAAACCCTCAAAAGTCCTTCCTCACATCCTTTCAACTAATTGTTTTCCCTGAGGTGCTGGATAGCCACAGCAAAAAGACAGGCTTTCCTGTCAGAGGACAAAGTTCTGACTTATTAGGGCATTTTCATGGCTTTCTCTGTAAGTGGCCTCAGCAAGTGGTGGAGGGATCAACTTTTTCTGAATCAAGGACTCCCTTTGTCTCGTCAGACCTCAGTCTAATCTGTCCAGATGGATTCTTTCAGATTTTGCATGGTGAGAAGTGTCCACAGAAGTTCAAGTTCAAAGTTTGTGGAGTCCTCAGGACACTCCAAAGTACATAAATGTAAGAGATGTCTGCAGTAATTCATGCCTTAAAAGTTCTTCACCACTTTAGGACTCGAGATACTCTTGTAGTGTTCACAGACAACACTACCATGATGTGGTACCTGATCAAGCAAGGGGATAGAAGGTCATACCTTCTTTGCAGTTTGACAGTGATGGACTGGGAGCTGGCATTCCTTGACCTTTCAGGCCTTGTGCATTCTATCAGAGCAAAATACAGTGACAGACTAAGCAGATCCTGGAGAGACCCTCATAAGTGGAAGCTCCATGTGGAGGTTTACCAGATGTGGGAAATGCTTCAAGCAGATTTGTTCAACTTTTTCCAAAACAGACAACTAGAAAAAAAATCTCTGCTCAAGCTATCTTTGAGGCCATGCTTGAAAGACAAACCCTGCATCATTCCCATAGTCAGTAATATTCCTGTGTATATTTCCATCATTTCCAGTGATTCCCAAGGTACTTCTGAAGATTCAGAAAGAATTACCAGAGATTATTATGGTAGCCTCCTTTTGGCTCCGGCAGATTTACTTGTCTCTTTTAATTGAATTGGTCAAAGGCATTACCACAAGCTTCCACACACAGTGGATCTGTGCACACACGGTCAGGGGTGAGTGGTACACCCCAAATTAGAGCAATTGTGGCTGACAGCCTGGATGATTCCATTTTGATACTTTCAGGCACTTGTTCTACGAGGGTGTGTAGCAGGTATTTAAGGAGGTAAGAAAAACTGCAAGTAGAAAAATATTGTGTTTTACAAGTGTAAGAGGTTTTCTAGCTGGCGCCTAGCAAATAGCAGTCTTGAAATGGTTTTGAAGTAAATGTGTGAGCTACTTAGAGATTTTGTCATATTCTTCTATCAAGTTGCATATTGCTACCATCTCATCTTATTTGCTGATAGATCCCCATCTTTTATCTTTTGTAGTCACAGTTTATGAAAGGAGTGCTGCACGTGAAACCCCCTCTAAAGCAAATTCCACTTCTCTGGGATCTCAACTTTTGTTCTTGGAAGAATTGTTCTTGCCTCCTTTTGTGCCTGCCTCTCAAGCTGATTTACACTTCATTACTTGGAAGACTATTTTACTCATTGCTCTGACATTTGTCTCTGAACTACAGACTGTCATGGTGGGCCAACCATATCTGAATTTTTCACAACGACAAGGTTGTGTTAAACACTAATCCATCATTCATGCCTAAAGCTTTCTCTCCGTTTACTTGATTAAAGCCAGTGATGTCTGATGTTCATCGTGTTACACTGCTGCAGTCATTACACTTGGGTTATCCTGCTGTCAGGCGGTTCCCCAGTCTGCCTGAGCTCCAAAGTCTTGGTCCGGCGTATGTTGCTGTCGCCTCCTCCCTCACGTCAGTGTGACAGGGGTATATAAGATGCAGCCAACGCCATTTTCTTCAGTCTTTCTTGCAGCACCGTGCCCGAAGCAAAAGTTCGCAAATGCCGGTCGGCCGTCTCCTGAGATTTTCATTCCTAATCCAGAACCAAAGTCTTCTACAAAGCTAAGTACCCCATTGGGGAAACTTTTTCTTGCCTCAGAACGATGTCAGTAAAAGTTAATAACTGTATTTCTTGTGGGAAGCCAGTACCTCATAAGGATTTCCATTCCTTTCCTAGGCCCTGACCACAACGTCACTGGTTGTTGGTTTTGTGCTAGGTTTAATAAGCACACTATTAAACGTCTGTTTGATTTTGCCCGACATTATTTTGGTAGAAAATTCAATTATACCATGCCGTCGGAACTTCTGACGACCGGAATACACAAAAAGCGCAAAGACAAGGACATTCAAGGCCCAAAACCGACGACGAAGCCTCTTCTAGGCCAGTCGCCGGTTCTCCGGTTTTCAGTGAGGCGCCTTCGCAGCCCCTGATGACCATTTCTGTAGAACCACAAGCCGCCTCTGACTCCCACGTGGAGATGGCTGTGCCTTTGGACGCACAAGTTCTTCAGCCTACCGAGACTAACCTTTCGGAGGGATCCGGAGTAGCTGAGCAACCCACAGTTACAGAGGGTGTCTTCAGACCTACTCAGTTAAGCATTAAACCCTTAGCTAAGTCTAAGCCTCCTTTAAAGTCAAAGAAACATACAGCATTCTCCAAGACAGGCCTCCATGCCTACGAAACAAATGCTCAAAATGGCCGAAGACCTGATCACTCTGATCAGGGGGTCCCATTCCCCTCCTGATAAAAGGCCTAGACAGGATGCAGACTATGACTCATCCGACCAGGTGTCCATCTCTTCTGATTCTTCCTCAGACCTAGGATACTCCTTACCCCCTTATGAGGATTCTGATGCTGAGGAATCAATTCCATCAGCCTCACCACCTGAGGACTACTCCTTTAGGGAAACCCTACCTACCATGAGGGAGCATTTCCACTGGGAAGGCCAGGATTACTCAGAATCCGGGAAAAGGCTCAGAGACTTCCTTTTATTACCTCAACACAGACCCCTTGCTATTCCGCCAGTGTTAGATATTGTGGATGATGTTTATACTGAATCCAGCTTAAATCCCGATTCCTTACCTCCAGCTCCTGTTAAACTTGACAGATACTACAGAGTCCCTGACTCTCATAAATTTATGTATAAAAGCCCTGTAGCTGACCCTGAAACTATTTCTCAGGGACCCAAAGGAGTTAAGGCCTCATCAGCCAAGAATCCAGTTCCCTCTGTCAGAGATTCCAGAGCATTACACAGATGGGGAATGAAAGTATATACGTCTGCAACTTTAGAAATGAGAGCCTTAAATTGCCAGTTTCACATGCTAAAATATCAGCAATTTTTACTGTCTCAGTTAAAACAAAAAATGCTTCCAGAATCGGATCCTCCTAATTTTAAAGAAATGCAGGATTTATTGCATGCAGCTGAACAAGTGGGAAAGCATACTTTGCAATGTGGTTTTGATTCTCCAGAGGCCTCCTGCAGAGCACCAGTTACAAGCTCTGTCATTAGAATACATGCTTGGTTAAAAGAACATACGTTACCAGATCATGTTAAAGCAAAATTATTGGATGCACCTCTGCAGCAGGATGTGTTATTTGGAGTTAAGGCAGAAGAGGTATTTAAAGAAAATGGAGGATAAGGCAAAATCTATGCAAACGGTGAAAGATTTCTTACAGGTTCAGCCTCCTAGATTTAGCAGAAACTGGCCAACTAAGAATTGGTCCTTTCCAATTACAGACAGACCTCAAAGGGGAAGATACAGACGTCTAAGAGGTAGAGGTCAAACACAAGGTCCTTACAGGCCTCGACAATGGGTTGCATCAGGCCAGAAAGAAGGGGAAGACAGGCCCCAACCATATAAAAAGCAGCTCCAATGACTTCCCACTACAGCTGCCAAACAAATCCATCTTGGCAGCCCCCATGGGAGGAAAACTGGCACTCTTCTACCACAATTGGCAAATGATCACCAAAGACAAATGGGTTCTCAACATTGTACTTCAAGGTTACAGGTTCCACTTTCACACTCTGCCAAGGTTAAAAGGAATGCCAAGTCTGCCACCAAATCAATGGGCAGAGGCTCAAAAACAAATTACAGCACTCATGGATATGAGAGCTATTCAAAAGGTACCATCACAGGAGCAAGGACAAGGATTTTACTCAAGACTCTTTCTGGTACCCAGAAAGGACAAAGCCTGGAGGCCCATTCTGGATCTTTCTTCTCTAAACACTTACTTGGATGTCCTAAAATTCAAAATGTTAACATTACAGCAGCAGCTTCCCATGCTGGACAAGAAAGCTTGGCTCGTGACTTTGGACATCAGAGGCATACCTGCATGTCCTTATCGGACAAAACTGCAGAAGATACCTCAGATTAATAGCTGGTTCAATGCACTACCAATTCTCGGCACTGCCCTTTGGCTTATCTACTGTGCCCAGGGTCTTCACAAAGTGCCTGGCACCAGTAATTGCATTTTGCAGACAGAAAGGAATTCAAATTTATCCGTACCTGGACGACTGCCTGATTCAAGCAGAGAGCAAGGACATTCTTCTAAAGCATCTGGCGTTTGTAAAAAAAAGTTAAGTTGCCTGGGGTACACAGTAAACGAAAATAAATCAAAACTAGTGTCCTCACAAGCGATTATATTGCTGGGTGCCAGCTTGAACACAACAGCCCAGATGGCTTATCTCACGCCAGACAAACAAGGACAACTGACTCAATACTTTCAATTGATGGCAACAGACCCAACTCCCTGCAAGAAAAATTCTGTAGGCCTTTGGTTACATGGCATCCCGCATACTACTAATTCCATATGCCAGACTGCATAAGAGGAAACTACAATGGTACCTAAAGAATGTATGGTCTCAACACTGTCAAAGTGTGGAAACTGTTATACCACTAATCCCTTGCCTTCAACAGGAGTTTCAGTGGTGGGCTCAAGCTTGTCACCTCAACAAGGGACAGCCTTTCATACAACCCACAGCCAGGCAAACACTGACAACAGATGCATCGGATTACGCCTGGGGAGCACACATGGCAGGCAAATGTATTCAGGGCACGTGGCCCGCAGAACAAAGGCATCTTCACATCAATCAGAAAGAGATGCTAGCTGTACAAAATGCGCTTATAGCTTTCAAGGACCTGCTGCATCCAGGACTACTACTACTAAAGACAGACAACACCACAGTTATGTGGTACATAAACAAGCAAGGGGGCAGTCACTCATACCCCCTATGGAGACAAGCTATGACCTTGTGGAACACAGCTATAAACCTTCAGGTTCACCTGCAAGCACAATTCCTGCCAGGAGAGAAAAACACACTGGCAGATGACTTAATCAGAAACATCATGGATCCCCACGAATGGGAATTGAATCCACAAATATTAAGAATGATAACACAGAAATGGTGGAGCCCGGATATAGATCTGTTTGCATCCCCAATAAACTGCCAGCTACAAAATTTCTGCAAAAGGAGTTACCATCCACAACCATGGAAAGTGGATGCCCCCTCATTCAGCTGGGAGAACCTACAAGTGTACGCTTTCCCACCACTACCTCTCCTGCCAAAAGTACTCATAAAAGCCAGGCATGAAGAACCAAAGATGATCCTGATTGCACCAGACTGGCCACGCCAGCACTGGTGCCCAATCTTAAGGAGCTTAGCACAAGAACCACCCTGGATTTTGCCTCAAATTCCACATCTGCTGACTCAGCACAACAAACAAATACTACACAGCCAGTTAAAGACCTTAAACCTAGCTGCATGGAAGATTCCTTAGTCAAGCAAGCAATGCCTCTCTCCAAAGCTGTTATGGATTTCATTCTGGAGGCCAGAAGGCCTAGTACCAGGAAAGCCTATTCGGATAAATGGAAGAGATTCTGTGCCTGGAACCAAGCTCACAGCCTTGACCTTCTTGTCCAAAACATTCATCCGATACTGCAATACTTAACTGAGATGCTGGACAAAGGACTCTCCTCATCCATCAAGATCCACGCCTCTGCCATCTCTGCTCATTACAACACGGATCCACCAATTTTCTCTAATCCTCTGTTAAAACAGTACCTCAGAGTGGCTAAAAACATAAGACCGCCCCGTAGCGCACCTACTCCAACTTGGGACCTCAACTTTGTTTTGGAGAAGCTAACTTTACCTCCTTTTGTGCCAGCCAACAGCAGAATTAAAATATATCTCTTGGAAAACTGCTCTGCTCCTGGCAATAACATCAGCACAAAGAGTTTCAGAATTACAGGCACTAATGTCAGTGGAACCTTTCCTCATTTTCCACCAGGACAGGGTGACTTTAAGAACAAACCCTACTTTTATGCCAAAGGTGGTATCCAGTGTAGCTCTAAACCAAACTATTCACCTGTCAACTTTTTATCCTAAACCACAGAATAAAGGGGAGAGACTACTGCACTCTTTGGGCATTCACAGGCAGTTACGCTTCTACTTGGACAAAACCAGAGCTTTCAGAAAATCTGAGCAATTATTGGTAGCATATGATGCAGGAGCACAGGGAATAGCCATTTCAAAACAGACTATTTCAAAATGGATAGGACATTGTATACGTTTCTGCTACACATACCATGGAAAACCTGTACCTAGCAGCATTAGATCTCACTCCATCAGGGCAACAGCCACTTCAACTGCCTACCTCAGGGGAGTACCTACCAAGGATATTTTGGAAGCAGCAACTTGGGAGTTCTGTACATACCTTCACCAAGCATTACCATCTGCCTCTATACTCTAAATCCAGAGCTGGCTTCGCCATTGCAGTGCTGCAGGGCCTTATAGCCACCCCTAATGCCTTATAGAACCAGCCACCCTTCCTCAGCTTTGGGATTCTACCCAAGTGTAATGACTGCAGCAGTGTAACACGATGAACATAGTACAGTTTTTTGTACCTACTATAAATATAGATATTCGAGTGTATACACTGCTGCAGTCCAGGTTACCCTCCCTCCTTCCCTTTTTACTGGCTGGTACGTACCTATGTCTTCTACCCTTACTACCTATGGGGAGTATTTGCTGGTAGCTGTAAGTTGTTTTTTGCTTTTCTTATGTATGTTTTATTAGCAATTGGAATTGCCTACCTATTTAGAGGCACCTGACATCTGGGGCAAGAAAAACTGAAGAAAATGGCGTTGGCTGCATCTTATATACCCCTGTCGCACTGACGTCAGGGAGGAGGCGACAGCAACCGACGCCGGACCAAGACTTTGGAACTCAGGCCGACTGGGGAACCGCCTGACGGCAGGATAACCCAAGTGTAATGACTGCAGCAGTGTATACACTCTAACATCTACATTTATGGTAGGTACAAAACTGTACTTTCTCTATCCTGTTTCAAAAAACAAGGGAGAAAAGATTCTATATACCTTGGATGTACACTGGCAGCTCGGGTGCTGCCTTGACAGAACAGATGCATGAACAGGAATGCTGGACAGCTGTTTGGCTTTTTATACAGGGACTAAAAATGTTCAACCTGTCTATGAGCAAACTGTTTCATGGTGGTTGTCCTCTGCTGCTGTTTTTTTTTGTTGGCTTTTACCATGTTAAATTTCTTCCAGGCAAGTTTAAGGCTTACTCGTCTAGGACCGTATCCTGTCTGATGACATATTGGAAAGGGGTAGACTTGAGTATTCTAGAAGCAGCAGCCTGATCTTCTGTTCATATATTCACAAAATGCTACAAAATGGATTATTTTTCAAGGTCCAGAGTAGACTTTGCTAGAACCTTTCTCCAGGGGTTCCTGGATTCTTATCCTTCCACCTCCCATGTAGGGTGAGCTTTGGGATTCACCCTAAAGTACCACTGAGCCAGCAGGAGTGATAAACATAGTACAGTTGCGTAAGTCCTACTTAAACAAATTCCTCCCCGCCGTAGTGGCAGCATCCACCCATCCTCCCTCAGACTGTGCGTAGTTGAGGTGGGTTTCAACCTCTTATTCAGTTATTGTTGATTTTGGTTTTATATGGTATTGTGATTGGCTGCAAAGTTATTCTTGGTAGATGACTGGTGCTTTAACTACTTGTGGAAGCAGAAAATCCTTAACAGTTAAATGCTTCCCTCTCAGGATATGCTCAGCCAGTCAGCTGTCACAGGAAGAAATAGGGGATGGGAGTTTGAGCTTTTGAAAGCTGGCCAGTACTGGGTTACCTTGGCAGGTAACCCAAAATGCCACCAGTCAGGAGTTTGAACATCTACTGTTGTAGGTAAGTCAGACTTGTGAAACTACTTTAATGTTGTGGAGTTTTGATAGCTAACCAGGTTGATTGACTGGTCCACGTCCACTTTGTCCACAACCCAAGCAAGAAGTCACAGTAATCGTTCATTTTACAATATATCTGTATATCTACAATATCAATGGCCAGATATGCATTTATTATACAGTGACATTATTTATTTACAATAAGCTAAACAGCTACAGCACAACTGACACAGAACATTTAAGTGAATAATTGTTTTACTATAGCTAGTCAAATGCAATTAAACCATGAACATTAAACTAACACCATTCTCCCGTTGTTATTATTGCAGCAAACAGTCATGGGCCACACGTGGGTGGGGACTACAGTATCTCCAATCCCACCTGGATTATATACAGGGGGAAGTTTGCCTCAGGACAGACTGAAATTCCAACACAGGATTGTTGATAGTCCAGGTATTTAGAACAAGCCTTTCAACTAAAATTAATTTTATTTCTAAAAACGAAAATCCTTTTCCAAATCTTTCTCCTTCAAAAAGATTAACTACAGATCATTCTTTTTGTAGATTTTATTGGGATATGCACTTGCATCTTTGCAGACTTCTTAAGATCCAATTCAAAGAATAATTTGCAGTCAATATTTTTTTTCTTTTTGAAGGAGGAGGATTTGGAACGGGATTTATTTTGTTTTTAGAAATAAAATTGTTTGAAAGGCTTTCTTTAAATACTTGGGAGACTTAACGATCCTGTGCTGGAATTAATATAGCATTGACATTTATAATATGTTAAATATTCCACACATTTGGGCCATTAGTTTTCCCTTAAGTTGGGTAAATTACTTTTATTCAAAGTCAGAGAAGTGATTACTTAAGTAATAAAACAAGAAATGTAAAACTAATGTCCTACACAGCACAGTGGTTGAGTAGCTACCTATCCAACAGGACTGACTATTTATGATAAATGCTAAAAATAAATAAATATAAATGTGTTTACATGTAAGGCCAACGGGCCAATAATTATCTGGGTGTGTAGAGGGGCCACCCCTTTGTGCAGACATTACAGATGTCCTTCTATTCCCATGTTGCATTATTCTTAGTGTGGGATCCTCCGCCTCAGGCGACCCAATTGTCGACTCCTATGCAAAAGCTTAAGCCTGGTTGCTGCCACCTACGCAAATTGTCGACTTCTATGAAAAAGCTTAAGCCTGGTTGCTGCCACCTACGCCGTTCATAGGTTCATACTAGGCTATCTGCCCTAGGGCATTTACAAGCCTAGCTAGAGTGTGTGTGGCTTACGCCACCCATTTTAAAATGAATTTTGCTATGCCCTTTTTCGAGGTTAGTATACTGTGCATCTGTCTAACAATGACACAGAAGTGATACCTGGAGTAAATCTGCGATCTCCCATCCACTCTTCAAGATTCCTCTTGAAGAGAGTCAATGAAGGGATTCTGCCTAACCTGGACTGGGATTTTATTCGAGTGAAGGGAGCCTCTGGGTTATGAATCTGTACCTCCAGCATGTCCTATTTATCTCAGTGCTGAGGTTCGAGTCTCTCAAGTGCGTAGCTCGATGGGATTTGGATTTTCTGAGTTGCTGCATGTCCATTAATTCCGGGTTGGACATGGCTTTATACGTCAGGCACAGATCGCCTCTGAGCAGGCGGTATGCCACTGAGTAGAGCTGGAGTTTCTTTAACCAGGCAGCATATGGCATCTGTTTGAGCCCTTTGATCCTCTTGGTGAGGTACTTTTGGGGTCTTTCCAGTTGCTGCAGGTGTCTGGTAAGGTACATCCCAAAAGGGGCATTGTACTCAATTATGGGCCTGATGAGGGATGAGTAAAGAGGCACCATGACCTCCCCTGATCTAGATGTGAATCCCTTCATGATTAGGTGAGCTATATAAAATGATTTTCTAACCACTTTGGCCACGTGGTTGTCGAATGAGAGATTGCTATCAACTTGGGTCCCCAGGTCCCTAATTACTTCTGTACTTAATGGATTACCATCTATGTGGTAATTTGTGGGGACTTTGTTTTTGCTGAAGGGGATGACTGTACACTTTTTGGCGTTTAGCTTGAGGCCATGGCTCTGACACCAGTTGTCTGTTTCTATGATGCCCTTTTGTAGGATGCTTGTGTCGGCTGGAGAGTCTATTATGGTGCCCAGTTTGCAGTCATCTGCGAACTTGGTCAGCCACAGTCCTTCCGTGTTGGCCTGTACCTCAGAGAAATATATACCGAACAAGAGAGGTCCCAGGACTGAGCCTTGTGGGATGCCACTTGTAACTGGTTTGGAGTCTGACATGGCTCCAGCAATTCTAACCATGTGGGTTCTGTCCTTGAGCCAGTTTGCAACCCATCTAGTGACATAGGGGTTTATATTTAAGCTGGTGAGCTTATCTATAATGCCAGAGTAGGTTATTGTATCGAAGGCTTTTGCAAGGTCCAGGTAGGCTGTGTGGACCACCTTCCCCTCGTCAATGTCCTTGGTGACTGTTTCAAAGAAATCGACCAGGTTTAAGAGGCAGAGGCCCTTAAAGCCGAACTGGGTAGGATCCAGTGTCTGTAGGTCCCCAATGTCTTTGTTTATGAGGTCCATGATGATCCTTTCCATAGCTTTGCAGACCAAGCTAGTCAGGCTTATGGGGCGATAGTTTCCAGGATCTGTTGAGGCACCACCTTTATGGAGAGGGACCACTGTTTGCTGTACGCCACTCTTTGGGTACATATCCTGTAGTAAGGCTGAGATTGAACATTAGTTTTATGTTTGGGTTTAGTTCTTCTTGGAGTTCATGTAGGACGCAGCCCGGGACACCGTCTGGTCCCATTGATGCTGTGTTTTTTGCTTTGGAGAGGGCGGCTCTTACCTGAGCATCTGAGATGTCAGGGGGGGTGCACTCTGCTGGGATAGATATTTGCCCTTTTGGTGGGGAAGGGGGGGGGATGTTTGCGCTGAACCTGTCAGCTAGGATGTTGGCAATGTCTGTGGGTTCGGTGTATTTTTTGTCATTTTGGACTAATTCTGAGCATATCTGGGAATTCCCACCCAGGTTCCTAACATAACTAAAGAAAGCCTTGTGATTATCCTTAGTGTCCTGCGCAGTTTTTCTCTGGAAGCTGGCCTTAGACTATTTTATGAGTGCCCGTAGTTTTTTGCTAATACTGATCAGAGATGCCTTCCCTTTTTGGGATTTTGCTCTATCATGTAGTAGCTTCCTCCTTCTATTGTATAGTTTGTTTATGGCTGGGGTCCACCAGACAAGGACGCCTGCCTTTGGAGGATTGAGTCTTGGTTTTGTTTGGGATTGCATGATCCATGCATTCCTGAAGGTGTTCATAGAATGCGTTTATAAAGGATTCTGCGGTCTGGGCCGTATTTTCCACAGGCCCGGGGGCTTTGAAGGATTCCACCTCGACTTTGAGGAGTGTGAAATTTGCTTTAGAGAAGTTTTTCACTGTGGTTTTCTGGGCAGGGGCTGGGGTCGGGATGTGAATATCTAGTGAGATTAGTTTATGGTCTGATCTTACCAGTGAGGGATACACTTCTTGTCTGGAGCATAGAGTCCCTATGTTGGTGATGATCAGGTCCAGTATGTTTTCCCCTCTTGTGGGAGTGGTAACAAGCTGTTCCATAGCATTTGAGTTTATAAATTCTAGGAACCTTTGGGCTAGGGTGTTGGAGCTAGAGTAATGCTCCCAGTCTATGTTTGGGTAGTTGAAGTCGCCCAATATAATGGTGTTTGGAGAGACTTTCATATTTTCCAGTGTTCTCAGGAAGGCCGAGTGGGGTTCCTGGGTTTGGGAGGGTGGTCTGTAGCAGGCTATAAACTGGAAGGCAGTTTTACCCACTTTTAGTTGCACATGGATAGTCCCTGATGCTTCGTGCTGTGCCACCAACCTGGAGGTGTGGGTATCTTTGACGAATATTGATACTCCCCCTCCTTTTGTGGTTCATTCCAAGTTTTGGGGCCGAAAAACATGGTATGAGGTGTAACCTGGTAGTGCTGGGGTGCTCTCGGGAGCCTTGAACCAGGTTTCTGTTACTGCACAGATATCAATGTTCTCCATGCTAAGGAGAGTTTTGAATGCGTGCATCTTGAGGTTTAGACTTCTGGCACTGAGTAGCATTACTCTTAGTTTCTTATCCGTTGTGATACCTATGGATGTGGGTTTGTCTTTTGAGCCTTGCCTAAAAAAGGCACTATGGGGGTGGCAAGAGCCTTTGCCAATATCCGAAAGCCCAGGGGTGACAGGTGCAAGCCGTCCCTAGCGAAGCATCGTTACTTGTCGAGCATATCATCCCAGGCTGATAGGCATTGGATCCCCTTTGAATGACACCAATACTTAAGCCAGTTGTTGAAATTGATCATCTTGTCTTCATATTCTGACATCATTCTTGGTGAGGGTAAGATGCTACTCAAGGTCAGGGTCATACTGGCCTGGGCTACATGCTCAGAGAGCTCCTCTGTCTCTTTTCTTGTAGTCTAGGGAGGTACGTCTCAAGTCATTCACACCAGCATGGACAATGACCGAGTCATATTTGTACTTGCCTTGGAGTGACCTGAGTGCTTGTGTTATGTGGCGGATCCTAGCGCCCGACCGGCAGCTCACCATGACCTTCTCATTGTTCAGCCTGGTGAGCGGGACGTCAGTGTTCCTGACGATAGTCACCTATTACAAGTGTATCAGGTGTGTTGTTTAGCCTTAAGGGCTGTGACTGTTCGGCATACTGGCTTTGTGAGCTGTGTTGCACGTGTTTTGTTTTGGGGTAGAGGTTGCTTGGGTGTCTGCTTTGGAGGTCTCTGTTGCTTAGGCAGATTTTTATTTAGAGCCTCCGAGTATGTTTTTGTGTGTTTGCATTTGGTTTGCTGTCATGGTAGGTCTGTGTGAGACTGGAATTGTAGTGAGTGTGGTTTCCTTCTCCTCCTGACTGGTTACGCCAGTACTGAGTTGAGAGAGCTTAGCGTCCAGTTTGGCTATATGGTTGCATCTCTCACGTGTTGGAATTTGTTGGGATAGCTTTCCCTTTGGACTGTTTCTCCCCAGATGAGGACTTGGAGATCCCCCCCCCCCCCCAAGGACATTACCTGTGGGGAAATGATTACTAAAATGAAGGGAGTACTTCAAGTGGGATGCTGCTCAAATGACAGAAGTCCAAAAAAGGTATGAGTTACTCCAAGTGGAATCCCCCCTCCCCCCTCCGCTATCCATCCTATGATTCCAGCCTACCTGGATGCTTTTGAATCGGCTACCAAGACACCAGAATCACAACTACCAGCTCCCAAGAGACCTTACCACTTGTATAAGGTCCCAAATGAACACAAATTCCTAATAAATCCTGCAGTTATTGCAGTGGCCCCTGACAAACGGTCCAAAATCATACATTCTTTCTCTCTCACCATCAGACAAGGACAGCAAGGTTATGGACAGGCTGGGGAAAAAGATGCGTACCTCTTCCACACTAGCCTTTAGGGTACTCAATTACTAGACCCACATGATCAAATATGCCTAGATTTGGTTTCCCAGGCTTCCTCCTTACTCTCCTCCTTGCCTGACTCCCCCAACAAATCACAGGTAGCATCTAAGCCGTCTCTGGCATCTCAGGTTGCCAGACACTTGATAAATTGCAGCTATGGCCTCCTCAAGATCTGCCGCATCAACTTCTGTGCTGATACTCCTGGCTTAGGCTACAGCCCCTGCCTGAAGATTTTAAAACCAAGATATTGGACTCGCCACTGGACAACAAATTCCTGTTTGGCAAACAGTCTGCTGATCTGTTTAAAAGCTTCCAAAAAAAAAAGTAAGGAGCTCCAGGACCTAAAACACTTACTGATCTCTTCAGTTCCTACATTTTACAGGAATTACCCTGCAAAAACTTATTTTGTCAGGAGAGCCCCTGCTCCAACCTCCTCTGCCACTTCAGACACGGAAAAGGGTCCAAAAAGACCCCCCCCAAGGGCAGCCCCCTCTCAACCTTCCAGCAGGCAGCCCTTTCAAGACCGGAACAATAATGCGTGACTGCCTTAGCCACCTTCCCCTCTCATTCCGCATCTCTCACCGTCTTCCCGTCTGGGAAAAAGGGCACTTCAGACCACTGGGTCCTGGCAATAGTGAGAAAAGGATACTTCATGTAATGGCAGGAAAAAAACATACCACTGGACATCCCCTTTCCTCCCAAGAACCAACTTCACGTAATCCCTCGGGTTATCAAAGACCTTCTTGCCCAGGGGACCATAGAAACCATCCCCCCAGGTTAAAAAAAGAGAGGGTTTTACTCCAGGTTATTTCTGGTGCCAAAAAAGGATGGGCCTTGGAGGCCCACCCTAGATCTATCCTTCCTAAGTCTCTTTCTAAAGGTCCCTTCCTTCAGAATAAATACTCTTCAAAACCTTCTTACACTATTGCCACCCAAAACTTTCATGACCACTTTGGAACTGAAGGAGGCATACCTCCACATCCCAATCCACCCAAACCACAGGAAGTATCTCTGTTTTGCTGGAACCTCTTCAGACTTTCAATTTACTGTCTTGCCCTTTGGCTTATCCACTGCACCAAGAGTCTTCACAAAGTACCTAGCTACTGCAGAACAAAGGGCATTCAAATCTACCCCTATCTAGACAACATCCTCATCCTCGCAGAAGGGGAATTCACCCTCAGAAATAATTTTTTCTTCTCCCATGTCCCTGCTCCAGAAGTTGGGATTCACCCTCAACCTTGCAAAATCATCCCTGTCTCTCCCAGCACAGGACAAAAGTTTCCTGGGCTGCAGAATAAGAACCAACTTGATGAAGGCCTCCCTCCCTCAGGACAAAGGTATCCTCCCTAGTCCACCACTTCCAGGACCTCCTCCGGGTCAACCACCCATCACCCAGGCAGTTCATGTGCTTCCTGGGCCTCATGGCAGCCCCAATTCCTATGCTGCCTCTTGCCAGGCTGCACATGAGGAAGTTCCAGTGATACCTGAAAAATGTACAACACGGCCACCCCCCTTGGCTTTCAGGTACCATTTTACCATGCCTGAAAACGGAACTGAGGTGGTGGATCCAGCAAGTGCAACAAACCCAGGCCTATCCCTGCAGCCCACCACACCTATACAATTCCTACACACAGATGCCTCTGATCTAGGCTGGAGAGCAGGAGCAACTATGAACTGCCTCAAGGTGCAGGCCCTGTGGGAGCCCTTCTTCCAGAAAAAAGTACATCAACATAAGGGAGATGACTGCAGTCCACCTAGCCATGCAGGCCTTTCTCCTTCTCATGCAACATGGACCCCTACAAGTCTTGAGCCACAAAAATCAGCAACCAAAACTAGTAAAACATAAACAAGCAGCACAGCAGTGTGTAGAATCCCAGGATGCAAACTTTGATGAAAATTAGTGCTTTCGTCAGATACAAGAACCAAGAAGGATTACCCACACCTGGCGATGCTCTGCTTAACCCTCTGGGTGATAAACTTCTGATCCCCTTCAGACACTGCTACATTGAGGACGTGCGGCCTATCCTGCAGGAGACCAAGAAACCCAATACCAGGAGGTCCTATGTTTCCAAATGGAAAAGGTTCTCCAAATGGTGTCTCCAAAGGCATAGGGACCCCTTCCAAGCGGGCGTTCCTCTAGTCTTACCCTATGTGTGTGAGCTCATAAAGTCAGACGTGCCATATTCATCAGTGAAGGTCCACTTCTGCCAGCTTACCTCTGGACCCACTTCTGCTTTCCAGATTGGATGTCAAACTATTCCTAAAAGAGGTTCTTAACATTAGGCCACCAAAGAAACCTATTCCTCCACCTTGGGACTTAAACCACATACTAGAAAAACTCTCACCGTTTCTCCCATTGAGCCAGCTAGCTCTTCCGATCTGCCGATGTGCACTTGGAAAACTGTCCTACTAGTAGCCCTTACCTCAGCCAGAAGTGGTTTAGAATTACAAGCACTAATGGCATTCCCACTCTACACAAACTTTCACAAAGATTGGGTGACCCAGTATGAGGGAAGAACTAAGGCTTGCTTCCTCTACAGACAGGGGCTTCTTCACCAACTGTCTTCAGAGTCAAGACCTCCATCTGTTTGAGAAGAGAAAGGAGAAAGAAAAGGATAACACTAAGTAAAACACAGAGAGAAGGAATAGTCTTTAGAAAAAAGGGCTGAAGAAAAAATTAGAGAAAAGGCTTGACAAGTCAATAAAAAGGTTCCCTGATCCAACCAGTCTGTCAGGTCATATACCAAACACTTCAAGGCAGTTGGATCCAGTTAGTTGGGCCTGAATTCCTTCCCTTCCAGCTGCTTTTTATCTGTAGGCTGTGAGCCCTTGGCTGCATTCACTGATCTGTTAAGACAAACATTCTTCTTGGTGCTCATCAGTAGCATCATCATTGAGGTAGGTCCGATCCACCAGAAATCTCACAGAAATGGAAGTCAACCAAGTGATGGAATTTTTGAGGACACAAATCCAACTGGGAGTCATCCTGGTGCCGTCCTGAAAGGAAAGTCCTGGTGTGAGTACCAGTTCAATTTTTGGAACCAGTTCCCACGGGTCCAAACCATTCCGCTGCACCTCAGTGGGATCTAACATTTCAAGCAACTTCAGTATCGACTATGGAACTTTCTCAACTCTGATACTGTCTGATCAAAATGAGGCTAAGAGCTGAAGCATTGGTGAGTTCCCGGTGGTGGAGTCTACTCAAAGGTTCTCAGAGCCATCGCTTCTGTTTGGGCCTGAGATTCTTGGGTGTTGAGGATAATCACGAGAGGCTATACCATTCCCTTTTTGTATCCACCAAAGAAGAGATTAAATTCCCAACATTCAACCTGATCAGTTAGAATCTGCAGCAACAGAAGTTTGAGTTGCTAGAAAAGTCATCCATCAGGTCCACGCAGACCATGTAGAATTTGGAGTCTATTCCAGGTTCTTTTTAGTTCAAAGACAACTGAACCTCAGGCTAGTTTTCGACCTCAGCCAACTCAGTTTGAGAGACAAAGTCCCGGATGGTCATTTTACAGTCCATATCACCTCTGTTGTGGGAGGATGATTGGATATGCTCTATAGATCTCCAGGACACCTACTATCATATAAAGATTCAGAGGCAATCCAGGAGATTTCTCAGTTTCTGGAAGTTAGACAATCATTTTTAGTTCAGAGCATTGCCATTTGGTCTCACCCCAGCACCCCCATGGGGGTTCACTAAGATCATGATGGGTGGTAGCAGCTCGTCTCCGACTGCAGTGGATCCAGATCCCTCCTTCATGCCCAAAGTGGTCAATGAGCTGTCACTCAGTCTATTCACTTACCCACCTTCTTTCCTTCCCCAAAGAATAACAGTGAAAGAATACTCCACTCCGTTGATGTCTGGAGGCAATTAAGGGTCTATTTGGACAAAACCAAAGCTATCGGAGAGTCCAAACAAAGCATCTCCTGCTGGATAAGTAAAAGTATCGCTGTCTGCTACTCCTACCATGGAAAGCAATTACCTCATGGGTTTAGGGCGTACTGTACAACACCTGTGGCTTCTTCTGGGGCCTTTCTCAAAGGCCTGGACACAACTGCTATTCTTGAGGCAGCCACGTGGTCCTCCATGCATTCCTTCACCAAACATTGCAAATAGGACCATATCACCAGAGCAGGATTTGCAAGGACAGTCCTGCAGGGATTCCTGGAATCTGCAACAACTTCCACCACCCTTCCTCCTACTTGAGCTGTGGCACTCTCCCACAGTAAGAATACTGCAACCTGGGAATAGGAGGACATAGAATAGTTGTGTAAAATCTTACCATAACTATAGATGTCCTTCTCTTCCTTGTTGCAGTATTCCTTCCCACTCACCTGTCCCCATTCATTACATTTAACCTGTCAAGACTGCATCATTTGGCACTATTTACACTATTGTCCAACTGAGCAAGGCAGTTCTGAGGTCTGTGTGTGAAGACATCACATTTAAGGTCCTGCATGTGATGTTCCATGCAGCAGCAACCTGGCTTAAGCTTTTGCATAGGAGCCGACACTCGGGTCGCCTGAAGCGAAGGATCCCACAGTAAGAATACTGCAACATGGAAGAGGAGGGACCTCTATGGTTATGGTAAGATTTTATACAAGTAGTCTTTTCTGTTTCTAGGCTCCAGGGACAAACTTTGTGGGTAGACCGACACTGAACAGTTTAAGTAGAGCTCTGATGCAGCATACTTGGCACTGACGAGGATGTATCCTAGTATTTCTGAGCCAATAGCAACATTGTTTAGGCTTTGAGAGATGTATGAAGGTTTGTTACAAGGTGATTTCTGTGGAAACTAAATGTTTGGGGATATTGGGTGCAACAGTGTTGGTAGGTGGGGTAAAGTTAGCAGTAAATTTGTCTTCTAATATGTTGACTATATCCTTTAGATTGGAATGTGTAACATTTTTGGGATAAGCTTAGTGCATTGTTGAACATTACTCCTTAATTTCCTGATATAACTGAAGAAAGATTAGTTGTTTCCTTTGTTATCTGTGATGACCTTAAGTTTGTATTCTGTCTTACATTGTATAGTAGTGGTCGTAAGTTCCTCTGTGGCATGACTTAGAGTGGTCTTTAGGTAGAAGGATGGGGGAGTTCTTATAACTTTATTTTCTTTTCATTGTACAGTTTAATACAGGATTTCTGCCAGAGAGGTTTATTCCTGAATTTATAAGAACGACCACCACAGAGCCAAAGAAAATTGGCTTATTCACCTCTCACCTCTAGTGCCTCTGCAAAGATGCCTTCAAGCGTTTATTCCTGACTTTACCATTGTAATTAGGGTGGACAGGTACAGGCTTTTCTATGAAGGTTTTTAGATGCGGATAAAAATTGTAGGTGAATGTGACAGCTTTTTCAGTTAGGTCTGTTGGCCAGAGATTGTTGGAAATTCTGCATAGGTCTTATACAGTTTGAAGTACGTTTGCCTTAGAGAAGTCCCTTAGAGGGATCTGATGTCTGCTTTTCATCCAGTTCAACTTGTGGGTTGTTGTATCTATTGGGATCTAACCTCTGCACCTTCTTCCAGAGCTTTGGATCTGAGGTTATGGTTCCTCCACTACCCACAGTTCCATCCTTCTACCTAAACTACCTTAGTATTCGTTTGCTGCCTATTATATCCAGACATGTTAGACATGTTATCCAGGAGCTCTTGCAGTCTAAGATAAGTGAAAGTTTTCTTAATATTTTATTGTAGCATTAGTATAGTGTAGTGTTATCTTTAGATTCCAGTAGTCTAAGGATTTATTTTCTGTTGTATTTTCCTATTTATAATGCGTGTTTTTTAGATAGTTCTATAGTTAGGTTATAAATTTAGTCATGATAATATAGTACACACGGGCATGTGTGTACATATTTATTAGCAATAGGGCAATTGGATAGTTCTTCCTTAAATGTGGTTTAAATTTTTGTGGTATGCAGAGTTTTTCTGATAGTATTCTGATGTTTGATAAAACATCAGGATTTAAAGTGTTCAGCCAGTGGACACACGATTTCTCCTCAAGATCCTTATTCCATCTGGGTTTATTGTTTAGGTGCTGCTCATCTACAAGGCAAAATTATATTTGTGCTGCTTTTAGCTCTGTAACTGTACAAAGTATGAGGGAAGAACTAAGGCTTGCTTCCTCTACAGACAGGGGCTTCTTCACCAACTGTCTTCAGAGTCAAGACCTCCATCTGAGAAGAGAAAGGAGAAAGAAAAGGATAACACTAAAGTAAAACACAGAGAGAAGGAATAGTCTTTAGAAAAAAGGGCTGAAGAAAAAATTAGAGAAAAGGCTTGACAAGTCAATAAAAAGGTTCCCTGATCCAACCAGTCTGTCAGGTCATATACCAAACACTTCAAGGCAGTTGGATCCAGTTAGTTGGGCCTGAATTCCTTCCCTTCCAGCTGCTTTTTATCTGTAGGCTGTGAGCCCTTGGCTGCATTCACTGATCTGTTAAGACAAACATTCTTCTTGGTGCTCATCAGTAGCATCATCATTGAGGTAGGTCCGATCCACCAGAAGTCTCACAGAAATGGAAGTCAACCAAGTGATGGAATTTTTGAGGACACAAATCCAACTGGGAGTCATCCTGGTGCCGTCCTGAAAGGGAAGTCCTGGTGTGAGTACCAGTTCAATTTTTGGAACCAGTTCCCACGGGTCCAAACCATTCCGCTGCACCTCAGTGGGATCTAACATTTCAAGCAACTTCAGCATCGACTATGGAACTTTCTCAACTCTGATACTGTCTGATCAAAATGAGGCTAAGAGCTGAAGCATTGGTGAGTTCCCGGTGGTGGAGTCTACTCAAAGGTTCTCAGAGCCATCGCTTCTGTTTGGGCCTGAGATTCTTGGGTGTTGAGGATAATCACGAGAGGCTATACCATTCCCTTTTTGTATCCACCAAAGAAGAGATTAAATTCCCAACATTCAACCTGATCAGTTAGAATCTGCAGCAACAGAAGTTTGAGTTGCTAGAAAAGTCATCCATCAGGTCCACGCAGACCATGTAGAATTTGGAGTCTATTCCAGGTTCTTTTTAGTTCAAAGACAACTGAACCTCAGGCTAGTTTTCGACCTCAGCCAACTCAGTTTGAGAGGCAAAGTCCCGGATGGTCATTTTACAGTCCATATCACCTCTGTTGTGGGAGGATGATTGGATATGCTCTATAGATCTCCAGGACACCTACTATCATATAAAGATTCAGAGGCAATCCAGGAGATTTCTCAGTTTCTGGAAGTTAGACAATCATTTTTAGTTCAGAGCATTGCCATTTGGTCTCACCCCAGCACCCCCATGGGGGTTCACTAAGATCATGATGGGTGGTAGCAGCTCATCTCCGACTGCAGTGGATCCAGATCTTCCCATATCTAGGCGATTGGCTTCTACCAGCTACTTCGGGGATTTACTGCTACAAAAAGTACTACTACTGTCTTGCAAACCTCTTGGGGATCACTGTGAATCATGCGAAGAGCTAACTCTTAACCACTCAGCAGGTAGAATTTATAGGTCATCATAGTAACACATTTCCACAAATTGCCAAACTCCCAGAGGCAAGAGTGCACTTTTAAGACTTGTGGCTTCACAGGGAATTTGGCATCCTCATCCCCAAGCAAGATTAATTCTCCATTTGTTAGGTCTGATACCCTCTACTGTCACTTAAATTTCACTAGCGAGAGCCCATAAGTGTTACAGTGGACTCCGTCCAGTGGTCAGAGTCTTCAGACGCTTCATGCCAAAGCTCGTGTCACTCCAGTCTGCCAAGAACATGTAAAGTGGTGGATAACATCTCCATCCGTTACACAGGGGAGACCCCTTTGTCCACCAGCTCCCCAGGGCACAGTAACCATGGATGCTTGTTGGGAGGGGGATATTTTCAAGGGGAAGATTGGTTCAAGGTACTGTGTCGCTTGTAGAGGCAAATCTTCACATCAGTGGTTTGGAGATGAAAGCAATCGACATTGCATTGAAGGTTTTTCAGGAGCATCTACCCAGGGATGTGATAGCTAGAGGGACTATGTCAGTGGTATGGTACATCAACAAGCAAGGGGGAAGCGCGATCCTACCCTGTTTGCCAAAAATCCATGATAGTAATTTTCTGATAGTGATGAATAGATCCGGGATGACAGATGTACTATTTGAGAAATTGAGCAGGTCAATCCTATTGCCCCATGATTGGCCTGTCAACCAGACAGTGGCAATGAAGATGGTAAGCCATTGAGGCCACCTTTGCTCCAACCTCTTTGCCGCTTATCTAAACAAATGCTGAGTTGCTTTGGCCTCATCTTATAGTGCCAGTCACAGAGATGCTGTAGTGTACAATTTCCTCCAAGGTCTCATCTACGCATTGCCACCAATACCCCTCCTGACAAAATTCATTCGGAAAGCCACAAGGTGCAAGACAAAGATGAATCTCATTGTTCAGTTTTGGCCCCACCAGGTTTGGTTGCCTTTCTTTGGCCTGATTTTGCTACTGCCCTGGGTGCAAGATCCTGATCCCAGTCAGGATCTTCTGAGTCCACCCATAAGGGCTGCCTCTACCAGATCTACAAGCCCTAAAATTGACAGCATAGTTTCTAAACTTTTAACAATATCCAGAGATGCATGCTGTCCTCTCTGGTAATTCACATTACTACTACTACTGCTTCTTTCAGCTTTTCCCGGTTAGGGGTCGCCACATTGGATCACTGTCCGCTCATGATTGGCAGTGGAGATTTACGGTGTTGAGTTGCCAGCCTTGGCGCCCAACCTTCCACAGAAGGCACACACACATGCACACACTCATGCCTATGGCCAATTTAGTATGTCCAATCCATCTACAGCATGTCTTTGGGATGTGGGAGGAAACCGGAGCACCCGGAGGAAACCCACGCGACCACAGGGAGGACATGCGGACTCCACACAGAAGGCACCCCAGCTGAGGATTGAACCGGAGAACCTTGCAAACAGACAAGGGTAAACTAGCATGCAGAGGCACATTTTTTCCTTGTCGGTACTGATTTTGGATTGAGAAGAGTCGCCAAGGGGGTTGCTCTCATGGGCAAGAGTAAATATAGGCGTTTCATAGAGGAGGCATGGACACTGAAGGATTGATGGTGGTAGTTCAGGTGCAGAAAGTAACAGGTGGAAGATGCTGTTAAACAGTCAAACTGTTTACGAAGCTGTAGATGATAGACCTCTTTTTGCATCAAGAAAGGTAGCAAGTTTAACAACTTATTTGGCAGAAGTAAGGGAGAAAATGCCTTGGAGTCAAAAGAAAAGAGATATTTCCTCTTGTGTTATAACAAACTTGCCAGATTTACTAGGGTTATTAAGCATTGTACTATGTTTTTTAGACATTACCACAGGGAGAACATCTGAGTATCATAGATCATTGTGCATGTGGTATAACTCTGTTTATATGGCTTAGCGTTAAAGGTGTAGTGCTTTTTATGATGGGAATCTTGAAAAGGAACTGCATCATAGTGTAAAGAATTTCTTGAAGCAGTCCCAGCTGAAAACAAATAGCAACATGTTGCGCAGGCATGTGAAGAAATGTGTGGTTTAGGCTTTTTAAATTTCTAGTTCATTAACTTTAGTTTCACACTTTGTATTTTTTTCTTTAGGAACAGTACTTGTTGAAATTATTTTGTGTTGAATTTGAATTTTTGATCATACTTTATTGTGTGACTTTAAATGTCATTATTTAAGCTAACTTCTTGTGACTAAATTCCTGTCTGACATCAGGAGTTAGTGAATGAAGATGCTTACTTGATTTTTAAATAGTTTGTGTTATCTGAGCACTGTTTAGTCTTCACGTGCTTTTTTATTCTACGTCAGTTGTATCTATGTGTCACAGTATTTTGTATTTTTTATTTACATTTTTTAGAAAGGCATTTTAATTAATGTACATTGATAATTGTTTCAGTCACATGATGTGTTCTTTTAGTATTTAAAATGCTTATGTATGAAGCATTATCAGATCCGTTAAAGTCCTGGTGACGAAAGCGCTTATCACTTATTTTTTAGCTGTGTTTGTTCAATAAAATCATTCCCTTTGGGATCAGATGGACTTGTTATTGGCTCTATAGCAGCTTTGCTTTTGAGTTTTGGTCGTTTTTTGCTGCTGGCGGTGTGTTTCCTTTGGATCACTGTTTAGTCTTGTTTCATTATCTTTTGTTTTATAAAGCACGTAAGTCATTATTGGTTTAGGTTTTTGGATTTTATTTTTGTTTTTATGTTTGATAACTTTTTTGAAGTGTCTAATTTTCATGTACAGTAAACACAAGCTAAACAGTGATTCAGTAATATGCCAGATGTCTACATAATTAGGTATATTCAGTAGTCACATTTAAGGCTAGTATGTACCATTTCTAGACTTAACAGAGGGGCGTTCTCAATTGCACACTGTGCAGTTCTGCAGTAAAAAGTGCTAATGAGGTCAAGCTGGAATCTATTCTGATATTCCAGTAGCCAAAGTAGTAAATGTGGAAACTGTTTGTTTAGTATGTAGGGCTGCTGTATTCTATTCATCTAAATTTGTAAGTTTTATTCAGACTTTTTATGTACTTTTATTTATCTTTGTAGGTGATGGCATGAATGCATATGTGGTTTACACAGTCTCAACACAGGTAGGACCATCATGATTCTAATGTAATGTGACCAATAGGACCAGTATGGCTCTAATGGTTATAATATGTGGATTGAGACTCGTTCATAAGTTTCATATGTTTGCTTCCTTAGTAAAATACAGCTTAAGTTTAGCTTCAGCTGGTCCATCAGTACTTTTGCTTACAGCAGTGGTCTCACTAGTAAGTTGCAGCTTATTATATATCATGGCTGTTTTGAGTGTGTGTGTTATTGTCACATACTGTTTTACACTGCACTGTTAAAGCAGCATAAAAATGTTCAGCTGCAGCATGTAAGAAAAGCAAAATATTTCATCCTTTTCTTGTTTTTGAACAGAAAATGTCCCATTGTGCAGCTGATTTGTCAGTAGGTAGTGATAGCAAACATAGTACAGCAGGAAAAATGTAATTTTGTGTAGTACAAGTTATTTTAGGTAGGTAGACATGGTATGAGCAGAATATTTTTTACAGTAATTGTATAACCGTGTGAAAAGCAACAGTCTGGATAGAAGGAAGAAGTATGTGTATTCTAGAGGTACTTAAAATTTGAAAAAAAGTATATCTTATTTGTCTGTTTGCATTTGTTAACTGGGTAAGTGAAGTGGCCCATTGACCTTTCTCAGTTTTGACCTGGGATAGAAGCAAAATTAAACAGTGTTGAAAAATAAAACCAAGTCCAAAGCTGAAGCATGTACTTTGGCCAAAAATGTGCAAGTAATCAGGGCAAGGTTTAAATGTTTTAACAGCATAATTGAATTGAGTAGTTACTAACTACAGCTGCAAAGATTCAGTAGCAGTAACTCTCTTTCTCGTGTTATTGCAGGCTTTTTATCCATGTCTAAGGCTGAGTAGTCAGAGCCAGCTGCTTGTGTATCTGCATTACCAGTGCCCAGGCATGTGTTTCTTATTATACAGTGGCATTATTAAATTTTTTTATAGATGGTCATTGTATTCTGAAACTTCTTTCCTGGTCTGTCTGTCCTGTTTTCTGTAGACTGATTTCTGGTGAATTGATCATGCAGCCATCACTTACATAGTACATTGATAAGTCCATTTGCTGTTACCTTTTTAACATGAGTCAGAAATTTATGAATGCTTACAAACGCTTGGTGTGCTGTTTCTTTTATGTGTATATACACCGTCCTGTTTTAAGGGCACTACTGTGTGTGGCTGTAGGGGTTGGGATACTTTTTCTGCCTTTGTGTGTGATAATTTTCCTGCTTAATGACATTGAGCATAGTGGCTGTCACCTTTATTTTTAGTAGCTACAGTTGGAAGGATTTCTGTCCTTTTTGTTTCATTTTGCAGATAGACTTTTCCTATGGGTAGTACTTGATTTATCATGGACATGTTGATTTCTCTGCCAAATCATCATGCACATTTTTTTAATGTTTTTTTTTTATTTGTAGTTTAAGCTAATGTTACACAAAAAGGAATTAAAGTACTATTTATAAATATTACTTGTTTGTATTAAATTGTGGCGCGGTGGTACAGCGGTAGAGTTGTTGCCTCACAGCAAGAGGTTCTCCTGTTCGATTCTCGACTGGAGTGCCTTCTGTGTGGAGTCTGCATGTCCTCCCCATGGTCTAGTAGACTCCGAAAGACGTGTGAATGGGCGTGCCTTCGCTGAAGGTTGGGCATCGGGCTGGCAACTCTGCACCATAAAAATCTACTGCCAGTCATTAGCGGACCGGAGTTCCGCTGTGGCAACCCCTAACTGGGAAAAAGCCGAAAAGACAAACTTGTTTGTATTAAATTACAGTGACATTTGAAACTGGGTAAGCAAACAGAATGATATAAACGGCTGACCATGTAAATAAGAAACATGGAAGCTTAAAGATAAAGGTAATTTTAAGCATAAAGAATATTGTTTCCTAGTTATTGGAATAGCATAAATGAGTGGAGACGAGGGATTAGGAGTTGATTGTGTGAAAGTATGACAGGAAAAGTTAGAGGACTGCTCTTAGTGAGGCACATGTAAGGTACTAATTTGATTGTGGCAGGTGGGGTATTCCAGATGACAGGGTGCAAATTTTGAGAGCATGTTCAGATATTTCTGGGCAAATTGGAGATGAGACTTAGATTGCCCTACAGACTGGAACCTGAAGAGATTCGAGTAGGATTATTGCTTAGGAGTTTAGTTTGTGGGCAAAGGAGGATTAGAAGTTGTTACAGTGAAGTGCCCAGAAGAAATGGGGCCCTTTAAATGCTACACTAATGTTTGAGTGGTTTGACAGGTGCAATAAACAGATTTTAAGAAGTTATTTTGTTTTTGGTAAAGGAAATTTTGCAGCATGTCTATGGATAGAATATATTTCAGCTTCAGTATTCAAGCATTCTATGCTGTAAAAGTTCAAGTCTGGCATGTAAATAGCTGAGTAAGTTTATAGACTTATTTCAGTTGTTGACATACTTTAGTGGTGGGGTTTTTGAGGCACTGTGATGAAAATTCAGGGAGAGGAACACCTTTGTGTTGCAGCCCTTTTACACATGTCAGTGCCTTTAAATGCTTCAACACCAGTCGTAAACCTTTATCTATTTTCTATATTCTTATTTTATCTCCAGCTTGTAGATCTGGTAGTATTCAGATGTCCTTCAAGAATGCAACTGCAGTCATAACATATGGGTTGTCCTGCCTCAGGCAGCCCTCGGTCGGCCGAATTCCAAAGTCTGGGTCCGGCGTCGGCTGGTGTCGCCCCTTCTCTGATGTCAGCACGGCTGGAGTATAAAGGCATCGGCCGACGCCATCTTTCTTGCCGCGCGGTGCCCGAAGCAGAAGCAGTTCGCAAGTGCTGGTCGGTCAGCTCCTGTGTTTTCACTACCGAAGTCATCTAAAAGCTAAGTACCCCGTTGGGGAACATTTTTTCTTGCCTCAGCCGATGTCAGAACAAATTGAAAAAGTTAATAATTGTTTGTCTTGTGGTAAACAAATACCTCATAAGGACTTCCATTCTTACTGTCTTCCTTGCCTGGGCCCAGACCACGACGTCTCGGCCTGTGCTGCCTGTGCTTGTTTTAATAAGCGCACTCTCAGGCGCCGGGCAGAATTTGCTGAAGACTATTCCGGCGAATCCTTTGCATATATCATGCCGTCGGATCAACCGACAGCTCAATCTTCCAAAAAAACGGAAGGACCGGGACCGGCAACATCGGCCCGCATCCTCCACAGATATTACTCCTAGGCCCTCTGCTAGTGCTTCGGTCCCTGCGGAAGTGGTAATCCCAACCGCTCCAGGCCGACGACACACCGTTAACTCGTCCTTCGGTCCCGGAAACCTCTCCGGTGCCGGTTGTTGATTTTCCTCCGGAAACTGAAGTTCTTGATTTACCCGACACCATTCCGGTGGACAAGGTCACTCCTGCACGTGGGGCTGCTAGGCCTGTTGTATCTATGTCCATCAAGGCCTTTGCACGTGCTAAGGCCGCCAGCCAGGCCAAGGCCCATCCTAAACCTGCTGTCCAGGCCCCCTCCTCTGATAAACAGATAATGTCTCTTGCTGCAGACCTTATTTCTCTTATCAGGGGGTCTCAGCCTCACCCAGACAGAGGTTCTCAACCTCCTGCACAGAAAAGGCCTAGAACTGAGCAGACTGAAGACCTCTCCTCCGATGAGGCCTCTGGGGATTCTGAGCATTCAGATATTCAAGAAGAATCCTTCCAGGCCTATGAGGACTCTGATGCAGAGGAATCAATTCCCTCTGCTTCTCCTCCAGAGGATTTCTCGTTTGGTGAAGTCCTGCACTCTATGAGGGAACACTTCCAATAGCAGAGTCAGGAATTCTCTGACTTCAGGAAAAGGCTACGTACCTTCCTAAAGCTTCCCCAGCACAGACCTATAGCTGTTCCTCCTGTGATGGATGTTTTGGATGATGTTTTCTCCGACGCCAGTGCTAACCCTGGTTCTCTCCCCCCTGCTCCTGCCAAGCCAGACAGATATTACAGAGTTCCTGACACTCACAAACACCTCTTTAAGGCCCACTCCGTGGATTTAGAAACTATTTCGCAGGGTCCCAAGGGAGTGGCTACCTCCACTGCCTAAAATCCTTTGCCAGCGGATAGGGAAGCTAGGTCTATGGAGAGATGGGGTAAAAAAGTTTATACCTCTACCACCCTAGCCATGAGGTCACTGAATTGCCTTTTTCATATGTTCCAGTACCAGGATTTTTTGCTGGATGATCTACAGAAAAAGTTAGCCTCTCCTGAGCCTATTGATAGAAAGGCATTGCAGGATCACATACATAACACTCAGCAGGTTAACAATCATTTTCTACAATGTGGTTATGATGCATTGGAGGCTTCACGTAGCCCAGCTATGACTGGGGCTGTGATACGTAGACATGCTTGGTTAAAAGATCAGCCACTGCCAGACCATGTCAAAGTAAAGTTACTTGATGCACCTCTGGAAAAACAGAAGCTTTTTGGTGCTAATGCACAAGACGTGTTGAAGTCCATTGAGGAAAAAGCAAAGTCAGTACAGACAATCAAGGATTTCCTCCAGGTTCAGCCACCCAGATTCAGTAGAAACTGGCCTTCAAAGAATTGGTCCTTCCCAGACTCGGAAAAGTTTCAAAGGGGAAAGAACAGGCGTGGCTGAGGACAATACCGAGGTTCCTACAGGGGCAGCCAATGGCAACCTACAAATCAAAGAAGTGCTGCAGCCAGTTCAGCTGCACCACAAGGACAATCACAATGACTTGACTTTCATACTGCCTACAAGGGCTCAGAGAAGCACCCTTGTGCGGAAAGTTATCCTTATTTTCAAAAAAATGGCATATCTTATCAAGGGACAACTGGATTCTGGATTTCATAGACAAGGGTTACAGATTCCACTTCCATACCTTACCTACAAGACAAGGCATGCCAAACCTGCCACACCATCAAAGGGCAGAGGCACTCATTCAAGTTTCAAAGCTATTAAGTATAAAAGCAATAGAAAAAGTACCTCCTCTGGAACAAGGCCAGGGGTTTTATTCAAGACTGTTCCTTGTTCCAAGAAAGGAAAACAAGTGGAGGCCTATACTGGACTTGTCTACTCTAAATACCTTTCTCATTGTGCCAAAGTTCAAAATGCTGACTTTACAGCAACTCCTTCCCATGCTGGGCAAGGGGTCTTGGCTGGTCACTCTGGACCTCAAGGAGGCATACCTGCATGTCCCAATCAGACAAAGCTGCAGAAGATACCTCAGATTTCTTGCAGGGACAGAGCATGATCAATTCTCAGCATTGCCGTTTGGTTTATCTACTGCGCCCAGAGTGTTCACGAAATGCCTGGCATCAGTAGTGGCACACTGCAGACTCCAGGGAATTCAAATATACCCCTACCTGGACAACTGCCTCATACAAGCAGACAACAAACAAACCTTAACAAAAAACTTGGACTATGTCATGCAATTACTACAGGCCTTGGGATACACAGTCAGCATTCAGAAATCAAGACTACTGCCATCCCAACAGATTGTGTGTCCAGTTTGGCTCCTAGGAAAATAAACACAAATGGCCTACCTCTCAGAGGAAAAGCAACAACAGTTACCAGAGTACTTCAAAGGCCTAGCACAGCTCTCCCAGCTTACTGCAAGGAAACTCCTGCAGGCCCTGGGATTCATGGCATCATGCATTCTACTGATACCTTTGGCAAGACTTCATATGAGAAAGCTGCAATGGTATTTGAAAAGTTTATGGTCCCAACACAGCCAAAGCCTAGAGGACGTAATACCACTTATTACATGTCTGCAAAAAGAATTCTTGTGGTGGGCTCAAGCAAGTCAATCAAACAAGGGCATGTCTTTCAACCGACCTCAAGCAGGTCAAATAATTACAACAGACGCCTCAGACCATGGATGGGGCGCACATGGAGGGCAGATGCGTTCAAGGTCAATGGACACCAAAGGAAAGCCATCTGCACATAAACCAAAAAGAGATGTTGGCAGTGATACATGCTATCAAGAGTTTCGAAAAATCACTGCACCATGGACAATTACTAATAAGGACAGACAACACCACTGTCATGTGGTATATAAACAAGCAGGTCGGCACTCATTCATACCCCCTCTGCAGACTAACTATGATTCTCTGGGAAAAGGCACTGAGTCTGAAGATACACTTGCAATCCCAGTTTGTGCCAGGCAAGGACAATGTACTGGCAGACAAGTTGAGCAGAAATTTCTTGGATCCACACGAATGGATGCTGCATCCCCACATTTTCTCACAAATAACAAAGACATGGGGAACACCGGACATAGATCTCTCTGCGTCTCACACGAATCATCACCTGGAGAAGTTCTGTACCAGGACCCAACATCCTCTAGCCTGGGCAATGGATGCTCTCTCCTTCAGCTGGAATTCCCTAAAAATTTATGCATTTCCTCCTCTGCCACCATTGACCAAGGTGATCCTGAAGATCAAAGCAGAACAACCAACAGGCATATTGATAGCTCCAGACTGGCCAAAGCAACACTGGTACCCATTGCTGCTGAGCATAACTCGGACCAAACCGTGGCCTCTGCCCCTATGGCCCCTGCTCCTAACACAACACAATTACAGGACTGTTCACCAAAACCTGAAAACATTACATCTGACAGCCTGGAGGTTAACTTAATTCCTTCCGCTTCCACTCTTTCCAAGGCAGTTCAGGACATTTTATTGGAGGCACGCAGACCTTCCACCAGAAAAACTATTCAGCCAAGTGGAAGAGATTCAGCATCTGGGCTGCCAGCAGGGGTCAGGATACAGCAGTACTGGATATACCTCAGATATTGGAATACTTGGCAGAAAGGTTTCATTCTGGACTCTCATATTCTTCCATAAAGATTCATGCCTCAGCAATCTCAGCAAGATACAATTGTGATCCACCAGTGTTCTCACATCCTTTGCTAAGACAGTTCCTAAGAGGGATAAAGAATATCAAGCCTCCCAGACAACCAGTACCTGCATGGGACCTCAATTTTGTACTGGAAAAATTAACTCTTCCTCCCTTTGAGCCAGCAGCAACCTCAGAGATGCAATTTCTATCATGGAAAACTGTTTTTCTATTGGCAGTCACATCAGCAAGGAGAGTCTCGGAGATACAGGCACTCATGGCAGTACCTCCTTTTCTCATTTTTCATCAGGACAGAGACTCTCTAAGAACAAATCCTTCCTTCATGCCTAAGGTAATTTCCAGGGTGTCTCTAAATCAAGCTGTTCACCTTCCTACTTTCTTCCCCAATCCTCAAAATAGAGGGGAAAGACTGCTACACACCTTGGACAAACACAGGCAACTACACTACTACTTGGACAGAACTAAGCCCACCAGAAAGTCTGACCAGCTGTTTGTAGCCTATGCTGCTGGAATACAAGGAAAAGCAATCTCCAAGCAAACAATTTCAAAATGGATTGGACACTGCATCAGATTCGGTTATTCTTATCATGGAAAAAGTGTGCCAGCCAATATTAGGCCACATTCCACCAGAGCTATAGCCACATCCACAGCTTTCCTAAGAGGAGTTGGCTACAAAGGACATTCTAGAGGCTGCTACATGGAGCTCCGTGCATACATTTACCAAACACTACAACCTGCCTTTATACTCCAGATCCCGAGCAGGCTTTGCTTCGGCAGTCCTGCAGGGCATTTTAGCTACACCATCCTCTTATTAGCTCCATCCACCCCCAGCTTGGCTATGGTATTCAACCCATATGTAATGACTGCAGTTGCATTCTTGAAGGACATAGTACAGTTTTGTACCTACCATAAATGTAGATGTCCGATAGATATGCAACTGCAGTCGGATTTTCCCTCCCTCCTTCCCCTCTTTTCTTGTTTATGGGTCCATTTCCCCTTTCCTTTCAGCTGGGGGTATTTCCTATGGTGTATCTGTTTATTACTGTTGTGCATGTCTGGAATTGTTTATCCATTCAACAAATTTAGCCTTCCTAGGAGGGCACCTGGCATCTGGGGCAAGAAACACTGAAGAAGATGGCGTTGGCCGATGCCTTTATACTTCAGCCGTGCTGACGTCGAAGGGGCGACACCAGCCGACACCGGACCCAGACTTTGGAATTCGGCCGACCGAGGGCTGCCTGAGGCAGGACAAACCCATATGTTATGACTGCAGTTGCATATCTATCGGACATCTACATTTATGGTAGGTACAAAACTGTACTTTTCTTCTGTGTAGTATTCCTACCTCTACTGAATTTTATCCAGTATTTATTGTAATTTGTGTTCATTTTCAGGCATTGGTGACCTACCTGATGTAGGTTTTTGTAATGGTTGTGGTAGATGATTTGTTTTTCATTCCACTGTTAAAATTTTCAGCTGTTAAGCGATGGTGAGTCTCTGTAATAGAGTATAATCCAAAACAAAATGACAGTATTCTTTTTATGTATTGTTGCAGCACATTCTCATGAGATTTTTTTTAGTTTCATTTAGTTCACACAACTGCTTATGATTGAATTCCTGCTGTCCTGTAGATCTTTGTGAATCCTGACTTTTGTTCCATCAGTCATTGACAGATATCTCATGTTTTGAAAATGTATCCCCTTTCTCCCCACTGCCTGCCAACCATCAGCTCTCCTATGGCTCTTTTGTTCTGTTTACAGTTATAGCAAATCATGAAAGCCTTTCATCTAGGTAGCCATTAGCTTGATCTAATTGAGCTCTAACTCTCCAATCCTTTATGTAAACAACTGGATTGGCCTACATTTCTGAAATCACAGCCATGAGTGCTGCTGTGCATGCCCAAGTCTGGCTTTAGTGTTGCTGGTTAGCACACAATGCCATATTGCAGCCCAGTTGCTGCTGCTGTACCTGCAGTGTACCGAGTCTCTCTGGTTTGTCAGTAAGTGAACCAGACCTAGCTGCCTCTCCCCCACCAGGATGAGGATGCTGGCATCACCCACTCCTTCCACTCTTCCTAGTTGACAGCTACCATCACCCTGATTGCCCTGTCCTGGGTTGTCTGTATCAGTCAGATCTCCATTCCTCTTTGCAATAGAGTTGATGTGAAAATGCAAATTTTAATGCACTAATCACACTTTCTGCTGTTGTCGATTTGATTATTTCAGGGTGCTTTACTTTAAACTGAAACAAATCTGTGCCCACTTGACTTCATGGACATCTGGTACTGGCTACTGTGTAATTTCCTCCTCTACTGTGTTACAATATGCATTACATTTGGCACATCTGAGCATGAATTCTGTCCAAGCCAATATTCCTTGCCAATACAGAGCATCTCTTTTGCTCTTTCTTTGTACATTACTTTTCCTTGTTGTGATTTATGAACCTCTTCAAACATTTCTCTTCTCATTTGATTAGGAATGTTAAATAAGATTTGGGTTCTGTTAATCTCATCCCTGAGATGAAAAATAATACTAAAATCATTTCCTAATGAATTTTCTTTGCTTAGACAATCCTTTCACTGTAACATCTTTGGTAATTACATTTCTAAGTCTGTGTCAGTACATATCTGGAATTCGTGTGCTTTTTTGTCTTTGAAAGCTAGTTAGAATAATTCAGCGTGCTTCCCTAGTGAAAATGGTCTACTTGAGATGTTTTCTAAGTATAATTCCTTGCCTAGAATATTTTTCACTTTATTTTGTATACCTATAAGTTTCCTTTAAACATAATAATTTTTTCCTTGGTATGTGAGCAGAAAAATATAATAAAAAGGTTAAGGCTACACTAACTAAATATTCAGGCAGCACGGTGGTGACGTGGTTAGGATAGTCTCCTCACAGCAAGAGGTTCTCTGATTTGATTCTCGGCTGGGATGCCTTCTGTGTGGACTCTGCATGTCCTCCCTGTTTTCGTGTGGGTTTCCTCCGGGTGCTCCAGTTTCCTCCCACCTGCAGTAGGTTGATTGGACACTCTGAACCTGGCCCTAGATGTATGTGTGTTACACCCTCCAGAGTGGAGAGTGTTGGGCACTGGACTTGCAACCTGACCCCTGTAAAACTGTAAACTGCTACTGAAACTATGAGTGCTGGAGAGTGCACAAGGCAGTTGCGAGAGAGAGAAAATTAAATATTCACCATATATCCAGGTCAAGAAATTTATAAGTTAGTGATTTTTTTTCTTCCTTTTCCATTCTCCTTTTCAGTCACCATTCACATGAGATAAAGTAATCTCCCCATTACCAGCCTTATGTATTTTATGATGACCCTTCAGCTGCTCTTCAGTCACCTGGCTTTCTTCTCTCTGCAGGTTTTAGGCTTGCTCTGTTGTGTGCTCACCATTATTGCATTGACTGTATAAATCCCAGATTCTAATGTATAATCCCTTGTATTTGTTTTATTGTGTCACTGCTTTCAGGATTTTGTTTCCATTGATGGCATACTTCTCAAATCTGCTTTTTTTAATTTGCTGTGAATGCTTGCTTGTTGCGAATGCCTGTGTGTTAAATGTTACATTATGCAGATGTGCAATATGGCATAATGTAAGAATGTCTGGTCCTTTATTTCTACGTCTGAATGTTACATGGTTAATTCATGTTGTCTAAGTAAATGTGAAATGTTGGGAGACTTTTTAAAAATAACCAAAAATAATGCACCCAATGGCCATCAACAAGAGCTCCACTTTATTAGAACCAAACACCGTCAAAATCCATTAATTGTTAAGCGCTTTCATCATAGGCAATGACTTAATCAGAACAAGATAAAATTATGATACTAAAAATGCCTGTATATATCCATTAAATTAACACATGATTTGGCTATTAGGTTAAATAGATCAATTAAGCAATAAAACTCCCTTAAAAACAGTCTGAAATATATAGGAAATGTATATAGGAACAATCTTTGATAAAGCATTAGTATTAAAAATGTAAAAAATATCGAAGGGCAGTATTGCCAACAAACATCTGGAGTGGCCATGGGAGCTGTTTGTGCACCAGTGTATGCCAATATAGTTCTTCTTGGATGGGAGCTCAAACATTATCTTGTTCTGAGTCATTGTCTATGATGAAAGTGCTTAACAATTAGTGGAATTTGATCGTGTTTGGTTCTAATAAAGTGGAGTTCTTGTTGATGGCCATTGGGTGCATTATTTTTGGTTATCAGTGATTTTTTTGCATCTTGGAACTTTTATTGTTGTTGCTGAAGACTTTTTAAAAATATTATGTCGTTGTATTAAGTTCATGGTGTTGTCATTTTCATTTAAAGATCATGTCTAAAGGTACAAAATGGAAATTTTCTTTTCATGCAAAGTGTTCGCATGTATCTTTATGCATGCAAACAGTTTTCTGTGTAAAAAGAAAAAGTTCATTTTGCAGCCTTTAGTTGCAAGGATTTAAATATCGTCAGCATGGCAGACTAAAAACAGGGACCTGAATTTACAGCATTAATGTTAATGACTGAGCAGGAGGTGTTAATAGTTGCCATCTTTAATTATACTGGATTGGCTTAGGTAAGTAATTGTGTATTAGTTAAGACAGCTGTAATTATACTGGGTTAGCTTAGATAAGTAATTGTGTATTAGTTAAGCCACTTCTAATTGTACTGGATTAGTTTAGGTAAGTAACTGTGTATTCGTTAAAGCCAGCTCTAATTGCACAAGATTAGCTTAGGTAAACAGTTTTTTGTGTGAAAAGAAAACTTAATTTTATGGATGTAGAACATGGTCTTTTAATGATTTCTTGCTGCTTATGGCATTAATTTCAGTTTGATGTTTGCCAGTGTAGCAACTTCTGGTGTCGATACCTATGTACAGTTGCAGTTTTCTCACCTGATTAATTGGCGAGTACCCCTTGCTCCCTATTGGCTGACCTTAAGGTGTTTTTAACTTTAAATGTTCCCATGTGTAACAGTGCCAAATGTACTTCTACACTTAAACAATTTTTTGTGTGGTAACTGCCCCTTTAAGGCAGGAGGTGTCATAGCACACAAGCTGCCCTCATACTTATAGGTTCATAGGTTCATAGGTTCGTACTAAGCTAACTGCCCTTGCGAGCCATTTTAAGCCTAGCCAATTATCCCTTGTGAGATTTAAACCCTGCACCTTGTGTTTGTAAGGCAAACACCTTAACCATTAGGCCACCCTCCCAACCCAGCTTGCTTTTCCATACCAGGTTGTTATGTAAGCCACAACTCTATTGCTTTTAGAATGTTTGTGTTAAATTTAATCAGTAATTGTTCTCTTGGCTATTTAATATGTCCTTTTCCTACTGTAAATGCATGGTGATCTTCATATTGATCACTACTGCATTAGCTTTAACTGTATGGGTTATACCCTGCCAAGGATATAATAGTTGACTAGCTTCCAAGGCTTCAGGGCACCTTCCAAGTGTAAAAACGGTCAGGCAGCTTGAGATGAGGTGACTAAAAGTGAAGTTTTGGTGCCAAGCCCTTCAGAGTTTTACTTCTGCTGAAGAGTATGCTCCTCTAAGGCTTTTGAGGATCGAAGGTTGGCTTGGTGCTCTTCCTTTATTGGGCAGATAAGATCCCTTTCAGTGGGAAAGCCTTCCATTTTCTAAATGTTGATGTGTTTTATCATTTTCCTCTTCAGGAAAGTTATTTTAAAGCTGGCAGTTTTGTATTTTAACAGACTACTGTGAGACTGTATTATACTTTTAAATGGGCATGCTGTTCTTCTCTCTGTTTGTTTAAAAGTGGCTTAAAATATGTGAAAGCTATTTTTCTGTGGAGAAGTTTTTGGGGCTGGCAGATTTTTTTTTAAAACTGTTGTTTCCATGAAAAAGTGTTTTTTATAGATTTGTAGTGTTTATCACCATTTCCTGCTCGTCATCCCTTGGAAAGTGGCACCATTTCGTCTTGGCACTGGAACAAATTACTAGTCCCATGGTGCATTGTTCCAGACACAAAAAGGAAAAGTTAAGCAAATAGCCTTTACCAGCACAACAGGCTAACAATTTGCCTCAGCCACAGGTGTGTGTTTCTCATTTGGCCGTCTGTTGCACCTCAGACCACTTGTATCTTACCCTCGATCTCTTTTATGTAGCACCTACAGACATTGTGGACCAGGGGTTAGCCACAATGTCTGCAAACTGTTGGGGTCAAGGGAGAGCCATTGTTTGTGGTCTTGTGTCAGAATGCTGTGCCCATCTGTGGAAAGCTAGTTCTGCCATTAGTAACATGGTTGGTACCACTTTTTGTGTCAAAAAGAGAACTAAGCATGCGTCTACTTTTGAAATTTCCTTAGGAGTAGTTTACTGGGTCTGGCTCAGGGTTTAATTCAGGCTGTTGATACTTCTTGTAAATTAGTTTCTGGTAAAAGAAAGAGGGATTCCTCATTCCCTGAAGAAATTCAAGATTCTGAATTTGAAGATGAAGGGGACAGATGCAGGTTTTTCTCATCAGATTTCTGATTCAGATTCTTGAGGAGAGCTCAGTTTCCGATTCTCCCTGTGGGAGTTTCTCTTTCTGAGACTGTTTCTAGAACGTACCAGTGTTTTCTGTGGGGGAACACTGAGGATGTTCTTCATCTCACATTGCTGCAGTCCTTACATATGGGTAGTCCGCTGTCCTCGGTCGGCCCGAATACCAAAGTATAAGGCTGACGTCGGTCAAGGCGCTTAAAACTGACATCAGGACGTCAGGGTACAAAAGCGCATGACCGACGTCATTTCCTCAGTCTTTTTTGCCGCGTGGTCCGATGCAGAAGCAGCGTTGCAAGTGCCGTTCGGTGTTCTGAAATTTTTCGAATTCGGAGTTTCAGACCGAATCCAAGTTGGCTAAGTACCCCGTTGGGGATTATTTTGTTTTTTTCTTGCCTCAGTGTGTTAGCGGATGTCAGAAAAAGTGAATAACTGTATTTCTTGTGGGAAACAGATACCGCATAGGGATTATCATTCTTTGTGTATTCCTTGTTTGGGGCCTGAGCACGACGTTGTTGGGTGTCGCTTTTGTGCTAGGTTCAATAAACGCACTATTAAGCGAAGGTTGGATTGTGCTAGGCTGGTCTTTGGGAAGCGGTGCAATTATAATATGCCGTCGGATTCTCCGGCGCCCGCTTCTGCGAAGAAGCGCAAAGACAAAACAGTTAAACCCAGGCAAGATGAGTCGTCCGTTCCGGACGCCGGTTCTTTAGAGGCTTCAGTAGAACCGGTGGTTCCGACGGAGACTTCTCTGGAGTCTCAGGGGGAGACTTTGATTTTGCAGGAGGTGGTCTCTCAGGAGGCAGGTCAGGCTGAAGGGGCTTCCCAAGTTACTGTACTCCCCTCCCTTCCTAGGGTGGTTAGGCCTTCTCCTTCTGTTTCCAAGGCTTCTCCCAGGGGCAGGCCAGTTTTAGCTTCTGTTGGTGTCACTCCTAGTTCAGCAGGGTCTGTGCCTAAGAAGCACATGCTTAAAATGGCAGAAGATTTAATTACTCTGATTAGAGGTTCTATGCCCCCTCCTGATAAGAGGCCTAGGGTGGAGCCAGAGTTGGGAAGTTTTGAGCAGGCTTTGGATATTTCAGAGTCTTCAGCTGAAGACTTGCAGGAGTATTCTCCTTATTCTGATTCTGATGCAGATGATTCCACTCCTTCTGCTTCTACTCCAGAGGATTTTTCTTTTTCAGAGACACTTCATTCTATGAGGGAACATTTTAAGTGGGAAGGTCAGGACTTCTCTGATTCTAGGAAAAGGCTTAGGGAGTTTTTGCTGTTACCCCAACATAGGCCCTTGGCTGTACCCCCTGTTCTGGATGTTGTGGAAGATGTGTTTGCAGAGGCTTCACTTAATCCTGATTCTCTGCCTCCTGCTCCTGTTAAACCGGATAGGTATTACAGGGTGCCTGAGGCTCATAAATATCTTTATAAGAGTCCTAGGGCGGACCCAGAAACTATTAGCCAGGGACCTAAGGGTGTCAAGGCCTCTGTTGTAAAAAATCCGGTTCCTCTAGATAAAGAAGCCAGAGCTTTGGATAGATGGGGAAAGAAGGTCTATACATCTTCTACCTTAGCTATGAGGGCTTTGAATTGCCAGTTTCATATGCTGAAATATCAAAACTTTCTTCTTTCTCAATTGAAGTCTAAGGTGGATGCTCTGGCGGAAGGCATTGAGTGTAAAGAGTTGCAAGATTTGGTGCATGTCTCTGAACAAGTGGGTAAGCATTCATTACAGTGTGGTTTTGATGCTGTGCAGGCCTCGTCTAGGGTGGCTGCCACTGGCTCAGTTCTTCGCAGGCACGCCTGGTTAAAGGATCAGAATTTATCTGACCATGTTAAGACAAGGATTTTGGATGCTCCTTTGCAGTCTGACGTGTTGTTTGGTTCACCTGTGGAATCAGTCTTGAAGAAAATGGAAGACGAGGCTAAGTCTATGCAGGCTGTTAAAGATTTTTTGCAAGTTCAGCCTCCGAAGTTTAGTAGGAATTGGCCTGCTAAGGGGTGGACGTATCCTTCTTATGATTCTCAGTCTAGGGGTAGATCTAGACGTGGTAGGGGCAGAGCTCAGAGTTCTTTCAGGCCTAGAACAGGGAGTTCTCCTGCACAATCTTCGGGTGAGGGCAGGGGCCAGTCCTTTCGTAAACAGGCCCAATGACCTACTTTTTCAGCTGCCAGATCCTTCTTGCCTGGCAGCACCTTTGGGAGGAAGGTTAGCATGCTTCAAGGAAAATTGGATGTTGATTACCCAAGACAAATGGGTATTGGATATCATACACCAGGGTTACAAGTTTTATTTCCATACCTTGCCTCCTTTCAAAGGCATGCCGGACATTCCTCCTCAGCAAAGACTAGAGGCTCGCAAACAAATTTCTCTACTACTTCAAATAGGGGCCATACAAACGGTCCCTCTGCCAGAAGTGGGCCTAGGATTTTATTCTCGCCTGTTTCTAGTACCAAAGAAAGGAAACACGTGGAGACCAATTTTGGATTTATCCATCCTCAACACATATCTGGACATTCCCAAGTTCAAAATGTTAACGTTACAACAGCTTTTACCTCTGCTGGGCAAAGATCACTGGATGGTGACTCTGGATCTCAGAGAGGCTTACCTTCATGTTCCTATCAGGCCCAGTTGCAGGAAGTATCTGCGTTTTCGGGCTGAGAATTCACATTATCAGTTCTCTGCATTGCCCTTTGGCTTATCTACTGTGCCCAGAGTGTTCACGAAGGTTCTGGCTCCAGTGGTAGCTTTCTTCAGGCTAAGAGGAATACAGATCTATCCTTATTTGGACGATTGCCTGATACTGGCCCAAGAAAAGGACGAACTTCTTCATCATTTACAGTATGTGATGGCAGTGTTAAGATGCCTGGGGTATTCTGTGAACGAAATAAAGTCCAGTCTAGTACCCTCTCAGGACATGTGCTTTCTGGGTGTGAGACTGAATACAGCATCCCAGATGGCCTTTTTGACCCCGGACAAACAAAAGAATCTTTCTCTTTACTTCCACCAGTTGTCTCATCAGTCCAGGCTGACTGCAAGGGCAGTCCTTCAAGCCTTGGGGTTCATGGCATCTTGTATTCTGGTACTTCCCAATGCCAAACTGCATATGAGGAAGCTACAATGGTATCTCAAGAATGTATGGACACAGCACTGCCAAGATTTGGACACTGTCATTCAAATAATACCTTGCATTCAAAAGGAATTTTTGTGGTGGGCTCAGGAATGTCACCTAAACAAGGGACTCTCTGTGACCCGGCCAGAGGCGAGTCCGATTTTAACGACAGATGCCTCAGACAAAGCTTGGGGAGCTCATCTAAATGGAAAATGGATACAAGACACGTGGCCTGCCAGACTTCAACATCTACATATCAACTTGAAGGAGATGTTAGCAGTCCAATTTGCATTGATGGCTTTCAAGGATTTACTTCTTCCAGGGCAGGTGTTGATTCAAACAGACAACATAACTGTCATGTGGTACATCAACAAGCAAGGGGGAACGCATTCTTATCCTCTATGCAGACAAGCAATGATTTTGTGGGAGACTGCTCTCAGTTTACAGCTAAATCTTCAGGCAAGGTTTCTGCCAGGAGCACAGAACTCCTTAGCAGATGTGTTGAGCAGACAAATTATGGATCCCCACGAGTGGAAATTGGATCCTCATGTATTCCAGAGGTTGACAGTGTTATGGGGAACTCCAGACATAGATCTGTTCGCTTCTCCACTAAATTACCAGCTGCCAAAGTTTTGCACAAAAGGTTTCATCCCTCAGCTTGGAAAGTGGATGCTCTCTCATTCAATTGGAGCAATCTTCACGTGTATGCCTTTCCACCTCTGCCTCTCCTCCCAAAGGTACTGCTGAAGGTCAGACAGGACAAGCCAAACATGATTTTAATAGCTCCAGATTGGCCTCGACAGCACTGGTACCCATTACTGAGAAGTCTGGTACAGGAGCCTCCATGGCCTTTGCCTTCGATTCCTCACCTGCTGTCTCAGGAGAATGGTCATTTACTCAATGTCAAACTTCATTCTCTACATCTGACAGCCTGGCATATTCTGGTTTAAACCCTGGAGGGTCTCAGCTTCCACAACAAGTTTTGAATGTTATTTTGGAGGCCAGAAGGCCTAGTACAAGGAAAGTTTACGCAGATAAATGGAGGAGATTTTTATTTTGGAGTACAGCAAAGGACTTTGATGTTTCTAAACCTAATTTAAGTGTGGCGCTTCAATACCTTACTGAGTTACTGGACAAAGGTTTGTCCTTCTCCTCTATAAAGGTTCATGCTGCAGCAATATCTGCTCACTATGACTGTGACCCACCATTATTTTCTCAGCCTTTGTTTAAGCAATTCCTTAGAGGGGCAAAGAATATAAGACCCCCACGTAGAGCTCCTACTCCTGCTTGGGATCTCAATTTTGTGTTGGAGAAACTCACTCTACAACCTTTTGAGCCTGCAGCATCGGCAGAGTTGAAATATTTATCTTGGAAGACTGCTTTTTTGTTGGCCATTACTTCTGCGAGAAGGGTTTCTGAATTACAGGCCCTTATGGCAGTTGAGCCTTTCTTAATTTTCCACAAGGATAGGGTGTCTTTGCGTACTAACCCTTCTTTTATGCCTAAAGTGGTTTCTAGTGTGGCTTTAAACCAAACTATTCATTTGCCTACTTTTTATGCAAACCCCCAAAATAAAGGGGAAAAGATTTTGCACACTTTGGATATACACAGACAGTTGCGATATTATTTGAGCAGAACTAAAGGGTTCAGGCAGTCTCAGCAGTTGTTTGTTTCTTTTGCTTTGGGTTCTCAGGGCAAACCTGTTTCAAAACAAACTATTTCTAAGTATTGCTTTCTGTTATTCCCATCATGGTAAGGAGATTCCAGCTGGGATTAGGCCTCATTCCACTAGGGCTACTGCCACTTCTACAGCTTTTTTAAGGGGTGTGGCTACTAAAGATATTTTGGAAGCAGCTACTTGGAGTTCAGTGCATACTTTCTCTAAGCATTACCACCTTCCACTTTACTCTAAATCTAGGTCTGGATTTGCAACTGCAATTTTACAAGGCATGTTGGCAGCTCCTAATGCTTTATAGTTTTGCCATCCTCCCTTACCTCTGCTTTGGGATTCTACCCATATGTAAGGACTGCAGCAATGTGAGATGAAGAACATAATACAGTTTTGTACCTACCATAAATGTAGATGTTCGAAGATCCACATTGCTGCAGTCCAATTTACCCTCCCTCCTTCCCCTCTGTTGTTGAAGGTGGTGGTGTGGTTTGTGTTGTACATATTGTAAATATGGTTAGTGCACGGGTGGTTGGTTGGGTTTTGCTGGTTTTTGGCTTTGGCCTGTCTTGTTAGGGCCTTCTGACATCTGGGGCAAGAAAAGACTGAGGAAATGACGTCGGTCATGCGCTTTTGTACCCTGACGTCCTGATGTCAGTTTTAAGCGCCTTGACCGACGTCAGCCTTATACTTTGGTATTCGGTCCGACCAAGGACAGCGGACTACCCATATGTAAGGACTGCAGCAATGTGGATCTTCGAACATCTACATTTATGGTAGGTACAAAACTGTACTTTTTGCAGTCTTTCAGAAAGTACTATGAGTTGTTACAGAATGATTTTCCAGAGTCTACCCCCATTCCTCCTGTTCTGTCTGCCTTAGAGGATGTGCATATTACTGCCTGCAGTTTTCTTGATAGTCAAACAGCTGTCCGTAAAAAGGCAGATAGAATGTGTATAATTTTTATACACTGTTCTCAAACCTGACCCAACAGCAGCTACAGCTGTAGCTGATCCCACTGCTGTTAAGCACATAGTCAGTTACTATCCAACTCTTTGAAAAATATATTGATAAGTATGAGGAAAAAGTGCATACTTATGCAACTTTGATTTTTCAGAATTTTGTATTGTCAGGCTCAAGTGTTCTGACTAACTGTGCCAATGCGAGGAACGTTTATCTGCATTTTCTTCTTGCAAGAAAAATTGTGCTATGAATAAGTTTCTTCTGTTGCACACATCACTACTACTTGTTTACAGTGTGTGTATGACTCTATTGATGTGTCTTTCAGGGCTATGGCCACTGGGACTATTTTTAGGAGGTTTGCATGGCTGCATTTTTAAAATCTCTAGATGATAAAAATGATTCTTCAGCCATCCTTTTCAAAATGTTGTAAGGGATTCTCCGACTCCTCATCCACTTTCAGCAAAAAGCTGAATAAACTGGCTCAACAAAATACAGGTAGTCATTTAAGAAGAAATACAAGGGAGTTTAAAGAAAAGCTTCAAACCTTCCAAAAACCAAGGACAGTCCCAAGTCTGAAGGTCTATTCAAGAGTCTATGTGAACTCCTTCCATCCTGGCCTGTTCTTCCAGAAAGTGTGAATCTCCATTTTTTTCTTTGGGAACAAATAGTTTCAGACAAATTGGCTCTGAAGATCATTCATCAAGGTTACAGATGGCAGTGAAGATCATTCATCAAGGTTACAGATGGGAGTGGAAGGGTATTCCTCCTTTCCAGGGGGTCATTCCTCACTCTCCAGGTAAGAGACCTTTATTTCCACTGGTTCTTCAGTGCACGCTGTCCCAAAGAATGATGAAACAGTTCATTTTCCCAGGTGGGGAAGGGTTTTTATTTAAGGATGTTCTTGGTGCCAATAAAAGAAAATGCTTTGAGACCATTTCTGGATCTTTCCTTCCTAAAACTGTTTGTGATATTGCCCAGATTCAAAATTGTCACTTCACAACCTGTTACCTATTCCTGTTTCAAATTTCCTGGTAACACTAGACTGAAAAAGATGCATATTGCATCCCTATTTACCCAGATTTCAGACATTTCTTAAGTTTTTCTTTTTCTGTCTGGATCACATTATCAGTTGTTTGCCTTACCCTTTGGACTGTCCACTACACCTAGTTTCACAGTGTGTCTAGCTCTAGTTGTAGCTGATTGCAGGGTACATGGTATCCACATTTTACCATATTTAGACAACTTGCTTATCTTTGCAGAAGTCTTTCCAGAGTGTTGGGAGACTCTTGGGTGAGAGATCGTAGATAAACTGGGACTCCAAGAGAACATTCAAAAGACTGTCTTGACTCCTTCACAGAGGGTTGTGTGTTTGGGATGTCAACTAGATGCCTCTGTTCAAAGAGCTTTTCTTCCACAGGAAAAAGTAGATCTATTTCTAGATCCATTTCTAAGGATGTTCATCGTGTTTCACTGTTGCAGTCATTACACTTGGGTTATCCTGTTGGCAGGCTACCCGCAGTCGGCCTGAATTCCAAAGTCCTGGTCCGGCGTTGGTTACTGTCGCCTCTTCCCTGACGTCAGTGCGCCAGGGGTATACAAGATGCAGCCGACACCATTTTCTTCAGTCTTTCTTGCCGCACGGTGCCCGAAGCAAAAGCAGTTCGCAAGTGCCGGTAGGACAACTCCTGAGGTTTTTGAAATTGAATTTCAGATCCAAAGTCTTCAATAAAGCTAAGTACCCCGTTGGGGAAACTTTTTTTTTTCTTGCTCCAGACCGATGTCAGAAAAAGTTAACAATTGTATTTCTTGTGGGAAGCAAATACCTCATAAGGATTTTCATTCTTACTGTATTCTTGCCTAGGCCCTGACCACGACATTGCTAGTTGTCGGTTTTGTGCTAGATTTAACCAATGCACTATTAAGCGTTGGTACGATTTTGCATTTTATTACTTTGGCCGAAGGTTTAACTGTATAATGCTGTTGGAACAGCAGACGACTGGAGTTCATAAAAAGCGCAAGGAAAAAGAAAATGACAGGCATCCGCGGTCCAAAACCGACGAAGCCTCTTCTAGGCCAGTCGCTGGTTCTCAGTGAGGCGCTTTCTCAGCCCCTGACACCCGCTACCTCAGAGCCACAGGCTGCCTCCGACTCCCACGTGGAGACAGCTAGGCCTCTGGATACTCAAGGTATTGGGCCTTCGGAAACTAATCCCTCAGATGGGTCTGGAGCTGCTAAGCAGGCATCGGCTTCTGAGGGTGTTTTCAGACCTACACAGCTTTATATCAAGCCAACTTCAGCATCCAAGACAAAGACTAAAACAGCTTTAAAGATGAGGAAACAATTACAGCATTCTGCAGGACAGACTTCCATGCCTAAGAAACAAATGCTCAAAATGGCCAAAGACCTAATTACTTTGATCAGGGGTTCCCATCCCCCTCCTGATAAGAGGCCTAGGCAAGACACTGAATATGATTCCTCTGATCAGGTTTCCATTTTCTCTGACTCCTCTTCAGAACAAGGATACTCTATTCCTCCCTATGAGGTTTCTGATGTTGGAGAATCTATTCCTTCAGCTTCTCCTCCTGAGGATTATTTTTTTGGGGAAACCCTGCATACCATGATGGAGCATTTCCACTGGGAGATCCAAGATTAATCAGAATCTAAGAAAAGGCTCAGAGGCTTTATTCTACTACCTCAGCACAGACCACTTGCTATTCCACCTGTTCTAGACATTGTAGATTATGTATTTTCAGAGTCCGGACTGTCTGCCGACTCTTACCTCCTGCACCTGTTAAGCCAGACAGATACTACAGGGTTCCATATTCTCATAAATTTGTATATAAAAACCCTGCTGCTGACCCAGAAACTATATCTCAGGGTCCCGAAGGGGTCAATGCCTCTACTGCAAAAAACCGTGTCCCCTCAGATAGGGATTCAAGGGCACTGGACAGATGGGGGAAAAAAGTTTACACTTCTGCCACCTTGGCTGTAAGGGCTTTAAATTGTCAGTTTCATATGCTTAAATATCAGCAATACTTAATGTCATTACTGAAACAGAAAATGTTGACAAATTCTGAATGTTCTGAGAACAAGGAAATGCAGGATTATTGCATGCAGGTGAACAAGTGGGAAAGCATACTTTGCAATGTGGTTTTGATTCACTGGAGGCCTCTTGCAGGGCCGCTGTTACAGGTTCTGTCATTAGAAGGCACAGAATCTGCCTGATCATGTTAAAGCAAAATTATTGGATGCTCCATTACGGCATGATACTTTGGTGTTAAAGCAGAAGAGTTGTTGAAGAAAATGGAGGATAAAGCTAAATCTATGAGGATAAAGCTATATCTATGCAGACAGTAAAGGATTTCTTACAGGTACAGCCATCCAGATTTAGCAGGAACTGGCCTTCTAAGAATTGGTCCTTTCCAGTGTCAGACAGGCCACAAAGAGGCAGATACAGATGCCCTAGAGGTATACAACAGCCCCAGGGCTCATATAGGCCCAAACAATGGGGTGCTTCTACCTCCAAACGCGGAGAAGACAAATCACAGCCATATAGGAAACAGTCCCAATGACTTCCCTGTGCCAATGCCAAGCACTTATCTTTTGACAGTACCCTTAGGGGGAAAGCTAGCACTTTTTTCACAAAATTGGCACATGATCACCCAGGACAAATGGGTCTTAAATATAGTCTCTCAGGGCTACAGGTTCCACTTTCACACCCTTCCAAAGGCAAAAGGTATGCCAGACCTGCCACACAATCAATGGACAGGGGCACAAAAACAAGTTTCATCTCTCGTGAACATTAGGGCTATAGTGCCACAACAAGAGCAGGGACAGGGATTTTACTCAAGACTTTTCTTAGTACCAAGAAAGGACAAAGCCTGGAGACCAATTCTGTACCTGTCTATTCTAAATACTTTTCTGGACATTCCAAAATTCAAAATGTTGACTCTGCAGCAGCTTCTGCCCATGCTGGGCAAGAAGTACTGGCTTGTAACTTTGGACCTCAGAGGCATACCTGCATGTATTAATCAGACAATCTTGCAGAAGATACCTCAGATTCATAGCTGGCTCAATGCACTACTAATTCTCTTCACTGCCCTTTGGCTTATCTACTGCACCCATGGTCTTCACAAAATGCCTGGCACCAGTAATTGCATTTTGCAGACAAAGAGGAATTCAGATATAACCCTACTTGGACGACTGCCTTATTCGAGCAGAGACCAAAGACGTTCTACTAAAGTATCTGGCGTTTGTAAAAAGATTACTAATTTGCCTAGGGTAGTCAGTAAACGAAAAGAAATCAAATCTAGTACCCTCTCAAGAGATAATATTCCTGGGTGCAAGCTTAAATACAACTGCCCAGATGGCTCATCTCACACCAGGCAAACAAAGGCAACTGACTTCTTACTTCGAAAGCATGGCAACAAAGACCCAGTTAACTGCAAGAAAAATTCTGCAGGCTCTGGGCTTCATGGCATTCTGCTAATTCCATATGCAAGACTGCATATGAGGAAGCTACAATGGTATCTAAAAAGTGTTTGGACTCAACATTGCCACAGCCTGGAATCATTAATTTCACTCATTCCCTTCCTGCAGCAGGAGTTTTGATGGTGGGCACAGGCCTGTCACCACAAGGGACAGCCATACACTTTACCCACAGCCAGGCAAACACTAACAACAGATGCATCAGATTATGCCTGGGGGGCCCACATGGCAGGAAAATGCATTCAGGGCACATGGCCTGCAAGCCAAAGGCATCTTCACATCAATCAAAAAGAGATGCTAGCTGTACAAAATTCCCTGACAGCCTTCAAGGACCTACTTCATCCAGGGCAGCTGCTGATAAGGACGGACAGCACTACAGTCGTGTGGTACTTAAACAAGCAGGGAGGTACACATTCTTACCCCCTCTGCAGACAAGCCATGATTTTGTGGAACACAACATTGACTTACCAAGTACACCTGCAAACACAATTCCTGCCAGGAAAAACAAATGCTCTGGCAGACGAACTAAGCAGAAACCTCATGGATCCTCACGAGTGGAAACTAGATCCGCAAATCTTCAACGTGATGACAAAGAAATGGGGATGCCCAGACATAGATCTATTTGCCTCCCCTCACAACTGTCAACTACAGAGATTCTGCACAAGGATTTATCACAAGCATGGAAAGTGGATGCTTTGCCATTCAGCTGGAACAACCTTACAGTATATGCCTTTCCTCCACTACCTCTCCTCCCCAAGGTACTCCTCAAGGTCAGACAAGAGAAGCCAAAAATGATACTGATTGCCCCGGATTTTCTACGCCAGCACTGGTACCCAATCCTAAGGAGCTTGTCTCAAGGCCCAGCCTGGACATTGCCTCAAATTCCTCATTTACTGACACAACAAAACAATCCGATCCTGCACAGTCAGCTCAGAACTCTAAATCTAGCTGCATGGCGGATAGTGTAACCATTCCGAATACACCTCTCTCTAAAGTGGTTATGGATGTTATTTTGGAGGCCATGAGGCCCAGCACCAGAAAATCTTATGCAGAAAAATGGAAGAGATTCTGTGCTTGGAACCAGGCACAAGGAATTGACACGCTTGTACCAAATATCCCTCAGATTTTACAATACCGAACTGAGATGCTGGACAAAGGCCCATCTGTCTCATCAATTAAGATCCATGCCTCTGCCATTTCAGCTCATTACAATACGGACCAGCCTATTTTTTCCCATCCATTGCTTTTGGCAGTACCTCAGAGGGGCCAAAAACATAAGACCTCCAAGGAGAGCACCAATACCTGCATGGGACCTCAATTTTGTCTTGGAAAAACTCACACTGCCTCCTTTTGAGCCAGCCAGTACAGCTGAGATAAAATTCTTATGGAATACAGCTCTGCTGCTAGCATTAACCTCAGCAAGAAAGTCTCGGTTACAGGCATTAATGGCTGTGGAACCTTTTATTATCTTCCATCCGGACAGGGTTTCTCTAAGAACAAACCTAACATTTATGCCTAAGATAGTGTCCAGTGTGGCTCTTAACCAAACCATTCATTTGCCTACTTTTTACCCAAATGCACAGAATAAAGGGGAGAGACTTCTGCATTCTTTGGACATACACAGACAGCTATGCTTCTACTTGGACAAAACTAAAGCTTTCAGAAAGACTGAGCAACTTTTAGTGGCATATTTATTTATTTATTTATTTATTTAACATTTGTTGACCGGGAAAGTCCGACTAGGTTCCACAAATCCTGTTTTCAGCAGAGGCCCGGGGAGAAACGCTCCAGAAGCATGTCTTTAGAAGATGTCATATGCTGCAGGATCACAAGGAAAGGCTATCTCAAAGCAGACCATTTCAAAATGGATAGGACACTGCATTCGTTTCTGCTATTCTCAACATGGCAAATCAGTGCCTAAGGGCATTAGACCACATTCGACCAGGGCAGCAGCCACCTCAGCAGCCTTCCTCAGAGGAGTATCAACCAAGGATTTTTTGGAGGCTGCAACTTGGACTTCAGTGCACAATTTTACTAAGCACTACCACTTATCTCTCTTCTCTAAATCCAGAGCAGGCTTTGCCACTGCAGTTCTGCAGGGCCTCATAGCCACTCCTAATTCTATTTAGATCCAGCCACCCAACCTCAGCTTTGGGATTCAACCAAAGTGTAATGACTGCAACAGTGAAACACAATGAACATAGTACAGTTGTGTACCTACCATAAATGTAGATGTCTGAGTGTATTCACTGTTGCAGTCCAGGTTACCCAACTACCATCCCCCTTTCTTTGCTGGGAACTTATCTGCACTTCTCTATTCTATACAACCTATGTGGTGTATTTGCTTGTAGATGAAGGTAATGTTTATTTTAGTGCATGCTTTTTGTAAGCAATATTTTTAGCCTATCCTTTTGGGGGCACCTGACATCTGGGGAAAGAAAAACTGAAGAAAATGGTGTCGGCTGCATCTTGTATACCCCTGGCGTACTGATGTCAGGGAAGAGGCGACAGCAACCAACGCCGGAACAGGACTTTGGAATTCAGGCCGACTGCGGGTAACCCAAGTGTAATGACTCTCTTTTTTTTTTTTTTTATCCTTTTTGTGGATATTCTCAGGTACCATTGTTATCTATAAATCTTTATCCTTTTTTTTTCTCTCGAGTGTTTGTCGCGTGTGTGTTTTTTTAGTGAGCATGGCAGAAAAGCAGAAGGGAACCACAGGGTTCAAACAGTGCAGGGACTGTGGCAGAAAGATGCCCAATTCCGATGAGCATCTTTCATGTGTTTATTGCTTAGGTGTCCCTCATCTAGAGATACAACCACCATGTAAATTCTGCAAGGGTTTCACTGCTCGCACACTTAGAGAGACAGAACAAATTCATTCCAAAGGGTTACTAAAATGACCATTCAGTGAAGCTTTATCTGAGGTGGAGAACTCTAAATCTCCCAGGACAGATTCCAAGAAAAGAAGCCATTCGTCTACCATTGTCTCCCAAGGTACAAGAGTCTGTCTTCTTAGTGTCATGTTCTGACCCATTCATCAGAACCAGAACTTAAAATGCCTAAGATTGCACCGACTCCTGCTCTGGCACTGAAACCTTCAAAATCCCCCATTGTGCAGGCTGTTGTTGAGACTACCCAAACTCCTATGGTGCTGACCTTGTCTTCGGTACCGACGACCAACAATGGTTTCTTCAGTGGGCTCTGTTCCATCTTCGCCTGCCAAGCAAATACCTGTTCAGCAGACCTCTGTGCTAAAGGTCGAAGTACTAAGTACCCCCCAGGACTAGATACTCCCCATCTATAGACCCCTTTTTGGGTCAGCAGTTAAGCCCCTTTGTAGATGGACTGGAATCTCCTTCGGGGATGCCCATATGCTCCTTCAGGAGTCTTTCAGAACTGGACGCAGTTAGATTGGTGGATCAGCTTTTGGTAGCCAGAGGTCTTTTGCTCCCCCTCTGGCCTCCCTCCTTACCGGAGCTGAGGTGTACTCTCCCAGGAGTCCCACATGTCTTCCTCCTCCAACCTCTCCACAGGTCTTGGAGCCCACTACTACACCCATGGGACCGTGATTTGGCTGCCGGCTCCAGGATCGACTCTGATTTCTTTCCACGGCACCGTCTATGGTTCCTAGTGCCCTGGCAGATGTTCTTCATGTTTCACAGTTGCAGTCATCACATTTGGGCTATCTGCTTGCAGTAGCCCTCAGGTCGGCCTGATTATCAAAGTCTTGGGTCCTGCGTCGGTTGCTGACTCATCTTCCGTGATGTCAGGTAGTCAGGTGTATAAAGCATGCAGCTGATGCCATTACACCAGTCTTTCTTGCCGTGCGGTGCCCGAAGCAGAAGCAGTTCGCAAGTGCCGGTCGGCTGACTCCTGAAATTTTCTTTTTCGAGTTTCAGAACCAAAGTCTTCAACTAAGCTAAGTACCTTGGGGAAACTTTTTCTTGCTCTAAACCAATGTCCATAATTGTATTTCTTGTGGAAAGCAAAAACCTCATAAATATTTTAATTCGTACTCTATTCCTTGCCTAGGCCCTGACCACGATGTACCTTGCTGTCGGTTTTGTGCCTTATTTAAACAACTAAATATTTGTTGTCTGTATATTTACGCTTCTAAATATTTTGGTACTCCGGTTCAATTACCCAGATATGGCTTAGGTAAGCCACCCGACTACCAACATTTAAAAAAAACGCAAAGATAAAGACAGAGACAGACCGCATAGGTCCAAAGTTGCCAGTTCGCCGGTACTCAGTGAGGTGCTTTTGCAGCCCCTGATACCTGCTACTTCAGATTCACAGGTCTCTACTGAGACCCATTCGGAGTCCGGTATGCCGTGAGATGCTTCAACTGTGGGACCTGCGGATGTCTCTACCTTCGATGGGTCCGGAGCCGCTGTGCTGGCACCGGCTTCTGAAGGTGTATTCAGGCCTACTGACTTGCATATTAAACAGACGCCATCTTCTTCTTCAAGGCCTAAAACTCGATCCATGCCTAGAAAAACGATGCCCAGACAGCATGGTCAGGCCTCTATGCCTAAAAAAATAAGAATTGCTGAAGACTTTATTACTTTAATCAGGGGAAGCCAACCTTCCCCCTCTAAGAGACCTAGGTCTGAATTTGCTTATGATTCTTCTGATTAGGATTCTGAAATTTCTGTTTCCTCTGATGATCAGGAATTTACCCTTATCTACTTTTGAGGATTCTGATGCAGAGGACTCCATTCCCTCTGCTTCCCCTCCAGAGGATTTCTCTTTTGGTGAAACTTTGCACACTCTTGGGGAGCATTTTCACTGGGAAAGCCAGGATTGCTCCGACTTTAAAAAGAGGCTTAGGGATTTCTTACTCCTGCCCCAGCTCAGGCGTTTAGCTATCCCCCCTGTACTGGACATTGTTGTTGATGCCTTTTCGGAATCTAGCTTGGCCCCTGACTCTTTACCTCCTGCTTCCAGAAAACCAGATAGATATTATAGGGTCCCTGACTCTCAAGTTCCTCTTTAAAAATTGTACTGCGGATCCTGAGACCAGTTCACAGGTACCCAAGGGCATTATGGCTACTACTGCCAAAGCTCCTATTCCCTCTGATAGAGATTCCAGGGTGCCGGATAGATGGGGTAAGAAGGTATACACTTCTGCAACCTTGGCCATTAGGGCCTTAAACTGACAGTTTCATATGTTAAAGTATCAGCAGCATATTATTGGTATTATTGGATTGATTAAATAGAAAATGATGTTGATTCCTGACTGTGCTGAAAATAGAAATTTACAGGATTTAATGCATTTTGCTGAACAAGTTGGAAAACATTCTTTGCAATGTGATTTTGATTCACTAGAGGCATCTTGCAGGGCTGCTGACACTGGCTCTGTTCTTAGAAGGCATGCTTGGCTTAAGGAGCAATCTTTGCCAGATCATGTTAAAGCTAAATTGCTGGATGCGCCATTAATCCTGAACCGCCTGTTTGGCAACAAAGCAGAAGTAGTACTTAAAAAGATGGAGGAAAAAGCTAAATCTATGCAAACTGTTAAAGATTTCCTGCAAGTACAGCCTCCCAGATTTATTAGGCACTGGCTCTCTACGAATTGGTCCTTTCCTGCCTCTTCCAGGTCTTCAGTCTAAACCCAGAAGCAGCAGAGCACCCAGGCTTCAGTCCCGAGGTACTCACAGGACTAAGCAGTGGGGGGAAAATTGCCCTGCAGACAAAAAAATTGGGAACTCATTACCCAGGATAAATGGGTTTTAAATAGTTTGCCAAGGATACAGATTTCCACTTTCACACCTTACCCAACCCCAAACGGTTGGCCAGATCTACCCCCAAATCAGTGGGCAGAGGCTGAAAAGCAAGTTCTCTCTGTCAAGTATTAGGGCTATTCATACTGTCCCAGAAGGACAAGGTTTCTACTAGAGACTTTTCCTGGTGCCCACAAAAGACGACACCTGGCGTCGTGTCCTGGATCTCTCTATCCTAAACACATTTTTGGTGATCCCAAAATTCAAGATGCTAACTCTTCACCAGTTGCTTCCTATGCTAAGCAAGGATGCCTGGTTGGCAACACTGGATTTAATGGAAGCCTACCTGCACATCCCAATCAGGGAATCTTGCAGAAGATACCTACGCTTCAAAGCAAGCTTACATGCACTATCAGTTCTCTGCACTGCCGTTTGGGTTATCTACTGCGCCCAGGGTATTCACAAAGTGCCTAGCTCCTGTCATTGCATTTTGCAGGCAAAGAAATATTCAAATATACCCATATCTGGACAATTGTCTAATTCAAGCAGGAAGCCAGGACATACTGTTGAATCATCTGGTGTTTGTACAAAAATTGCTGACTTCTCTGGGGTACACCATAGACTAAAAGAAATCGCATCTTGTACCTTGCCAACAAATTGTATTCCTGGGAGCAAGCTTGAACACAACTTCCCAGATGGCTTTCCTCACGCCAGCAAAACAAGTTAATTTGACAGCCTACTTCAAACTACTGGCCACAAAGACCCAGCTATCTGCAAGGAAAATACTGAAAGCCTTGTGGTTCATGGCCTCCTGCATTCTCCTAATTCCATATGCAAGACTGCATATGAGGAAACTACAGTTGTATCTAAAAAGCCTATGGTGTCAACATTCTCAGGATCTAGAAGCAATGATTCCTATCATACCTTGCCTACAGATAGAGGTTCTTTGGTGGGAAGAGGCCTGCCACCAAAATAAGGGACTGCCATTCACGCTACCCCCTGCCGCCCAAACCCGAACTGATGCATCAGACTATGCATAGGGGGGCTCACTTGGCAGGGAAGTGCATTCAGGGCAACTGGAACCCAAGTCAAATGCACCTGCATATCAATCAAAAAGAAATGTTAGCTGTACAGAATGCTCTGACAGCCTTCAAGGACCACATTCATCCAGGACAATTAATGGCAAAGACTGACAACACCACTGTTATGTGGTACATAAACAAGCAGGGGGGAACCCACTCATACCCTCTCTTCAGACTAGCCATGGCTCTGTGGAACACAGCCTTGAGCTACCAAGTGCACCTACAGGCTCAATTCCTACCAGGAAAGCTAAATACACTGGCAGACGAACTAAGCAGAAATCTCACGGACCCACACGAGTGGAAACTGAAACCAAATATATTCAACATGTTGAGAAACAAATGGGGGAGCCCAGAGATAGACCTGTTTGCCTCCCCCCAGAACTACCATTTGGACAAATTCTGCACAAGGACTCCCCACAAGCAAGCTTGGAAAGTGGATGCCCTGTCCTTCACCTGGAAAAACCTATCCGTTTATGCCTTTCCACCTCCACCTCTGCCTCTCCACTCCAAGGTACTACTAAAGATCAGACAGGACAAACAAAGGATGATACTGATTGCACCAGACCGTCCACGCCAACACTGGTACCCCCTTTTGCGCAATGTGTCACTGCTGGCACCATGGCACCTGCCTCAGACCCCTGCCATTCTATCCCAGCAGGAGGGACATATTCTGCACCCTCCGCTTCAAACCCTGAACCTGGCAGAATGGCTACGTACCTGATCTCTCCATTACCATTCCTCAGCAAGCAAGTGTTGGATGTCATTCTGGAGGCAAGGAGGCCTAGTACTAGAAAATCTTTTACTGAAAAATGGAAAAGATGTTCCTGGAACCAAACTCGGGGGACGGGCACAGCAGCGCCCAACTTACCTCAGATTTTTCAATACTTAACTGAGATGCTTCACAAGGGCCCTTCCTTTTCCTCCATCAAAATTCATGCTTCAGCTCATTACAACACAGTACCACCCCACTTCTCTCATCCACTTCTAAAGCAGTTCCTCAGAGTGGCCAAAAACTTAAGACCACCCAGGCCGAGCCCCTGCTCCAGCCTGGGACCTTAACTTTGTATTGGAAAAACTCACTATCTCCCTTTGAGCCAGCTGCAAATGCAGAGTTGAAATTCCTTTCTTGAAAAACAAGTTTGGCCATCACTTCAGCAAGAAGGGTGTCTGAATTACAGGCCCTTATGGCAGTGGGACCTTTCATCATCTTTCATGCGGACAGGGTGTCCCTCAGGACAAATCCCTCATTCATGTCCAAGGTAGTATCCAGTGTGGCTCTTAATCAGTCCATTCATTTGCCAACCTTCTTTTCTAATCCACAGAACAAAGGGGAATGGATACTGCACTCCTTAGATGTGCACAGACAACTTAGATTTTACTTGGACAGGACTAAACCTCTCAGGAAATCTGAACAGCTGCTGGTTGCATTTGCTGCAAGGGCAGAGGGGAAGGCCATTTCAAAGCAAACCATCTCTAAATGGATAGGCCATTGCATTCATTTCTGTTATAAGCACCATGGAAAACCTACCCCTCAGGGGATAAGACCACATTCAACCAGGGCTGCATATACCTCTACAGCCCTCCTCAGAGGTGTCCCTACCAGGGACATCCTAGAAGCTGCTACCTGGAGTTCTGTACATATCTTCACCAAACATTACCATTTTCCAATTTTCTCTAAATCCAGAGCTGGCTTTGCCACTGCAGTTTTGCAGGGCCTTATAGCTGGTCCTAATGCTATCTAATTTTTTCCTCCCATCCTTAGCTTTGGGAATCTACCCAAATGTGATGACTGCAACAGTGAAACACCACGAACATAGTACAGTTGTGTACACTTACCATAAATGTAGGTGTTCGAGTGTATTCACTGTTGCAGTCCTGGTTACCCTCCCTCCAGCCCCCTGACTTCTTTTTGCTATACCTCTACTCTTGTTTACTATGCTTAAAGCTTTTTGGTGTATTTGCTTTTTTGTTGGAGGTGTAACCTTGTGTATATAATTGCATCCCATTAGGGGAGCACCTGACATTTGGGGAAAGATTTATTGGCATCTGCTGCATGATTTTATACCCCTGACGACCTGACGTCATGGAAGATGAGTCGGCAACCGACGCAGGACCCAAGACTTTGATAATCAGGCCGACTGAGGGCTACTGCAAGCAGATAACCCAAATGTGCTGACTGCAACAGTGAATACACTCCAACATCTACATTTATGGTAAGTGTACACAACTGTACTTTACAAGTCCTCTTTTGGCTCCTACTCTGGGAGGTGGGTTGTTGGAGCAGGGTATGACCCTGGTTCCGGGCTTCCATCCCTCTTTGGGCAGGCCTGCCTTCTACATTATGGTGAGAGCCCTATCTTCAGCAGGCCAACAGTTGGCACTATCCCTGTTGGAGTGTCACATTTGTGTATCCTCTGGCTCGGGACAGTGGGCACAAGAGCAGCAAGATACCCCTACTACAGGGTCCCCTATATTAGGAGTCCTTCTCAGACCTTCTCCCTGAGGAGCCACCCCCATAAGAGTGTGTGCAAGAGGAAGCACCGGGATTCTCCTGAAGAATCCGTCACTGAGGATACAGATTTCAATGAGGGGGAAGGGTCCCCTCGGTCACCCACTGAAGATGTCTCCTTTGGAGACATCCTGGAAATTCTGAAAGAGAGGGCTGACTGGAAGTCCTCAAATCCATCCTCCGAGGAATCTGTCTTCTTGCAGGCTTTTCATGTCCAGCCACCTACTTCTTTTGTGACCCCACCTGCAGATGAACTAATCATACTCGTCTTGCAGCATGGGTGGAAGGCTTCTGACACCAGAGAGCCAATTCCCCGGAGACCTGACAAAATTATCTCACCCTTGGAAGATCAGCCCCACTGGTCGAAAGGTCTAGCAGTGGATGCCATGGTGGTGGCGGCAGCAACAAAAAAGGAACTCGCCAGAGAGTTAACAGTCCATCCTCAGAGTTTCGGATGATGGACAGATTTGGGAAAGTGGGTCTTTGTTTCATTGAACTTTGCTATTTGGTCCTCTAACTTCTCGGCACACTTCACCCGACTCCAAAGGGATCTGATAACTGAGTTGTTGGAGACCTTAGCAGGAGCAGTGTCTGACGAGATCCGGGATAAGGTTGCCTTTCAGCTTGCCACACTAGAGTCGGTCTCCAGCTCGTCTATGCTGCTTATTGCATGTACAGCTGAAGGGACGTCCAGGGCAGTGGGTACAAGCATTGCCATTAGGCGCCACTCATGAATGCACTTGTGTGCCTTTGCAAACCCCTTTAAGTCTTCCTTTGTCAGCGCTTCAGTTGATGCTACTTCGTTGTTTGGCCCAAATGTCGGAGACTTATCAGCCAGCTGTGAGAAGGACAGAAAGACCCTGTCTGCTGTAGGCGTGTGTTTTTCCACTCCTCCGTGATCTTACTCCAGGAATCAAAGGAGTGGAAAGATGTGGGTCAGGAAGACCAAAGGGCCTTTTTGGGACACACGTGGCAAGTATACCCCCCTGGGGCAGAGGGGGGAACTCTTCGGGCAGACACCCCTCCCGTGGCAGAGGGGGCCTGTGTAACCAGGGTGCCATGAATTCCTTCTCTGGACAGATCTACCAAAACTCCTGTGTGGCAGCCCGATTGCTTATCTCTGGAAGCAGTCAGTCGGGGAAAGATTATGTCTGCACCACTCAGTTTGGCTCACAATAACATCGGATTCCTGGGTGCAGATAGTAATTACCAGAGGCTACCATATTACCTTCAATCTTTGCCCCAAACCACAAAAACTAATCCCAGACATTCCACCCAGTCAGAGGGATATAGCAGCACTAGAGATTCAAAAGCTGCTCCTTAAGAGTCATCCAAACAGTCCCACCAGATCAGATAGGATCCGGATTTTGCTCAAGGTTCTTTTTATTGCCTAAACAGACAAGGGACTGGAGGCCAGTCTCTGACCTCGGTATACTAAACAAGTTTGTATGACAAAAAGAATTCCGGGTGATCACTGTTCAGTCTATCCTTGTCTTTCTGGAGAAATATGATTGTATGTGCTCTATAGATCTTCAGGATACGTATCACATAATGATGGACAAAACATTTCAGAGGATTTCTCTGCTTCTGGCTAGGAGCCAGTCATTACCAATTTCGAGCACTGCCCTTTGGTCTCACCACAGCCCCCAGGATGTTTACCAAATGCATGGCAGTGGTAGCAGCTCACTTAAGGCTACAGGGATTCCGGGTGTTGTCATATTTAGGCAACTGTCTCCTCACCGCTCCCACCAGACATCTGCTGCTTTACGCCTTGGACTACATTCCACTCCTTGCCAAGTCCTTAGGCATTTCAATAAACAGAGAAAAATCAGAGCTATGTCCCACACAGGACATAGAATTTATCGGAGCAAGATTAGACACTAAGTCCTGCATGGCTTCCCTGCCTCATCAGAGTGGTAAAGTTCAGATCGCATCTGCAAGTGTCCCAAGACAAGTAACGGCTCACTTAGTCTTGCAACTTCTTGGGTCCATGGCAGCGACAATCACTCTAATTCTCCTGATGAGGTACCACATGAGGCTACTTCAGTGACTACTGACATCTCAATGGTCACTGTTAACTCACCAAGTGTCCCATCCAGTCCTCATAAACCGCTGCAGTCAGGATTTATCTTGGTGGATGAAGCTAGAAGAAAGTGTTTTTTGGAGTTGCTTCTTCTCCCCATCTCAGCCCAAGGCCGTAGTGACCACGGATGCTTCCCTGATAGGGTGGGGGACATTTTCAGGGAAGGACAGTTCAAGGTACTTTATCCCCTCAAGAAGCCAATCTAGATATGAGTGTCCTAGAACTTAGGGCAATGCTTTTAGTTTTGCAAGCATTTCAGTCTGCCCTTCCTTCAGGGACAATTGCTATCCAGTCAGACAACATGTCAGTGGTCTGGTACATCAACAAACGGGGGAACCAGGTCCTACCCTCTGTCGGGAAGCCCTAAGAGTTTGGCAATGGGCAATTGCCTCCAACCACTTTCTGATAACAATGCATATCTCTGGGAACTCCAGTGTGATTGCAGACAAACTGAGCAGATGTATTCTCCTGCATCACGAGTGGTCTCTCAGTCCCAATGTAGTGACAAAGATCTTTCGTTGATGGGGCCAGCCTTGCTGGGACCTGTTTACCTTTCCCTTAAACCACAAATGCAGCAGCTATTTTGCTCTAGTCCCCCCTTGAGGGCGTCCCTGAGAGATGCTCTTCTCCACGATTGGCCCCTGGGAATTTTATATGCCTTCCCACCAATCCCTCTGGTTCCCCAGTTCCTGAGGAAAGCCCAACGGTTGAGAAGCGAAGCGATTCTCATTGTACCTTATTTGCCCCGTCAAGTCTGGTTTCCCTTTCTCTGGCCTCGCCTAATTCACCGCCCATGGACTCTGGATCTAATTCCAGATCTGTTATCTCATCCTCAGGGCTTGATTCATCCCAACCTACAAAATCTCAAGCTGACAGCTTGGTTTCTCCACTTCCAGTAATTGCCAGGTGAAATAACTTGTCCTCACCCCGTACAAAAGATACTTCTGGCTTCTCATAAACCGTCCACCAGAAAACTGCATCTTGGTAAATGGAAGTGATTTGTCTTTTGGTCTGATAAAAACGGTCTTATCCTTTCTTGGCTCCAGTTGATGATACGGTCTTCGAATACCTAACCACCTTATTTCATTTTGGAGCCTCAACTTTTACCATTAGTGTTCATTTAACTGCTATTTTGAATTTCCATAATGGATTTTTGATGATCATTCTTTAATGTTTCATCATCTTTGCAAAGTATTTCTTAAGGGTGCTTTACATTTGAAACCACCTTTCAAAGATCCTGTAGCTCCTTGGGATTTAACGTTGGCCTTGCAAGGATTGGTTAGTCAGCCCTTCGATCCACCTGTGATTCCAAGTTTTTATCTTGGAAGACCCTATTCCTGGTAGCCGTCACCTCCGTCAGGAGAATTTCAGAGTTACAGGCTGTGTGTGTAAAGCATCTGTATGTCATTTTTCACAGAGAGTATCACTCAGAACTAATCCTTCCTTTTTGCCTAAAGTAGTGTCCGACTCCAATATGATTCAGACCATAGATTTACCAGTCTTCTTTCCACATTTCTCAAACGAGAGAATATTGCTTGCATTTGTTGGACTTTCACAGACCATTATGTTTCTATTTGGACAGAAGAAAATCATCTAGAAAATCGGACCAACTGTTTCTATCCTTTTCAGGTACTAGATTGGGCAAACCAGTTTCAAACGTCACTCTTTCAAAATGGTTGAGAGACTGCATTACATTTGTTTATAGTCAAAATAAACTAGACCTGCCAACAAAAGTTAGAGCTCATTCTACCAGATCTGTTTCTACTTCAGAGCTTCTGTGGATGATGTATGTGCAGCCTGCAACCTGGGCTTACCCCCTCACACCTTTATCTCTCATTACAAATTGGATATGGTCTACAGGGGGAGAGCATCCTTTGGCTCTGTGGTGCTTAGGGGGATATCCTTCCTTAGGGTTTCTCAGGATCCAAAGTAGCTGGGGACTCTGTCCCAACAGTCAAGTATGAATGAAGACTGACGACATCAGATAAAGAAGTTATGTTCTTACCATAAAGTTCCATCTTATTGTTGATCTTCATTCATTCTTGACATCCCACTCTCCTGCCCCCTCCAAGACACTCCTGGAGGTTCAGAATTAGTGCTGGGGTCCTACTAGGATTGTTGCTCAGTCAAAGCTTCCACAATTTTCTTCATAATGGGCGAACTTGATCTGAGGTAAATTGAAGAGGGGCAGTATGGGTAGGCTTAGCTTGAGAGTTTTTTGCTGATGCAAGCTTGATATAGTTATTTCCGAGGATCGGAACCGAACCCAACAGTCCAGAATGAATGAAGAACGACAACACAGATGGAACGTTCTGGTAAGAAAATAACTACGTTTGACAATTTGGGTGTGTGTAAGGTGCCCTAAAGTTTTTTAAGCTGGCTGGCTGTTATCTTTACAGGATGTAACCCATATAGCTAAGGCTACTACAGGAGTGATAATCTGAACTTCTGTTATAGTTAAGTGTACTTAACAGCACTATATTTCAGTGGGTGTGTATCTGTGATACCTCTTACATTTTATAGGTGCCAAGATCTTGGAGAGGCACCAACCCTTTACATAAGTACTGTATAATGACATTAACTTTAAACTGTCTCTGTATAACCTGCTTTTTATATATTGTTTATAGTAAATACTGCTAATAAACATAATTTTGCCCTTCATACATTTAGGGTTAAATAATTATATTTCTGATGCTGTTGTTATATATGTTGTGCTGTGATGCATTCCTTGTTTTTTGAGACTTGGTTTATAGTGGCCAGGTATTGGCTTTATTTATTGTTTTAAACAAAATTAGCCATTGTTCGTTTTAGTACACTGCTGCAGGTGTTTCCCTTCAGCTCCCTGAGAATCAGCCAGGTTTTATTCTTTGGCATCTCTAGCATGACTTAATATTCAGTGCATCCTTAGTTAAGAAATTTAATATGTTTAAGACACACTATTACAATTCTCTAACTTTTTTTTAGGTAAGCCTCTGATGAGATGTATATCCATTGTAATTGTTATTGCCTATGTCAGTCTTTTTTTTGTTGTTGTGCACGTTTCAGAGCAGGCTAGCTACCAGACTGCCCAGTATACCCTGAAGTGGCTGGAGGGCAGGTAGAATCTGTGCATATTTTTAGCAGAGGAAATGGCATTTCCTTTCCATGTGAATATTTTTACCTTATTAAAACCAACACTAGCAAAAAAAAAAAAAAAAAAGCACTAGTAATGATAGCATAAAAGGGTTAAGAGTTCTCTAATTTAATATTCGCCTTATACCAGGGACAGTGAATCTACAAGTTACTGATTTTTTTTTTTTGTCCTTCTTCCTCAGGTGAAGCCTCATTCTATTCAGCTACTCATCGCGCACCTTCACTTCATTCCCCACACTCTCCCAGTCAAGAAATTTATGCCTGAATAGCCACACCCCTTTTTCTTTAACCCAGCCTCCCTCCAAAAGTCACTTCCTGCCCCATTTTAGACCTTGCCAGTCAACTCCCTTCTCTTCTTCACTACCGGTAATTCCAGCATGCACAGTTTCTCGCCTCTTGTTCACTACTACTTCTACTCTGCTTACTCACTCCACTTATCTTTTCTTATTCTTTGCTTGCTTACTTTGTCTCAAGTTAGTAAACTATTTCTTGCCTGCAACTTCTTTCTCCCACTGCAGTATGCAAACCTGGGTAGAATCCCTCATTTGACTCTTTCCTTCGCTTTGTCATGTAAATTCTTCATTAGGGCAACCTAGGAATATCTCTACCTTCTGTGCTTTCTCTTGGAATTTGTTGCATCTACCAGTTAATCATGAGTACACCTCTAGGGGAAGCATTTTAATTACTCTCCTTTAGGGATTCCTTTAATGCAGTACAACTGAATGACCCTCGAGGTGTTTCTGCAGTTGCACCTGATGCCTCTAGGTGGTAAATATTGCGTGCTCACATTTTTATTAGTAATTCAAGAGCCACGCTCCATAGAAAGTATTAAGTTGTAATCTTAAAGCTACACAATGGCAAGCACAACTGTATTGATATCTGACCTCTGTCTTGTGCAGGTAAAGAGAATATAGTTTGTATCGTTATTATATTGTTATAAATTTCATGTTGTGCTAAATATCTCAACAACAAAGTAGCACAGAACTGCTTAACCTCCTATGAAAGCTGTCAGTTGCATGAATAAAATGCTGAAGACAAGAATGTGTGTAACTTGAGTTGCTTCCGAGGTATTGTAAATAGTTTACAAAATATTACAAACTTAAGAGTTACTGTGGTTTACTGTGACTCTTAAGTCCAGTTTAAGAACTAGAACCTATAGAAAGCTACCACTATACAAATAGCTTGTGCTGAAGAGCTTGCCATTTACACTTCTTTAGTCATCCTTATGGTTTCAGAGATATGAACATTTGTTAGTCAATTCATGTCATCATATTTCAATCAAACAAAGGTCAGGCACCACCCACTGGAAGTTAACACTCTAAACTTCCAAAGCTCCACTGGAGGGAAGGAGTTAAAGTACATAGCAGATGACAACCAGCCCTCACTTACCAACCCCCCTTGGTGGGTTTGCTATCATAATTCCGAAGTGCATTCAGTCGAATGCTGGTATCTCCGACTCCCAAGCGTGAAAGTGACAATGTCGAATTCAGACATTGCCGAAAGTACATCTTGAATTCGACCTCCAAACGGGTTTTAACATGGGTCATGATAGGGGGTGAGATTTGTACTTCAACAATGTTGGGTTCGACATTGTCACCATTTGACCCCCTGCCATTCGCTGCAGTCGTATCAAAAAGATGCACGTCGAAATTATGATAGTAAACCCATTGGTGTCTTAACTGTGATGTCCTTCAAGAATGCAACTGCAGTCATAACATGTGGGTTGTCCTGCCTCAGGCAGCCCTCGGTCGGCCGGATTCCAAAGTCTGGGTCCGACGTCTGCTGATGTCGCATTTCTCTCCGACGTCAGAGCGGGTGGAGTATATAAGCATCAGCCGATGCCATTTTCTTCAGTCTTTCTTGCCGCGTGGTGCCCGAAGCAGAAGCGGTTCGCAAGTGCCGGTCGGTTCAGCTCCTGTATTCTACGATACCGAAGTCATCAAAAAAGCTAAGTACCCCGTTGGGGACCTTTTCTTGCCTCAGCCGATGTCAGAAATTACTGAAAAAGTTAACAATTGTCTTTTTTGTGGTAAACAAATACCTCATAAGGATTTCCACTCTTGCTGCCTCCCTTGCCTGGGCCCAGACCACGACGTCTCGGCCTGTGTAGCCTGTGCTCGCTTCAACAAGTGCACTCTCAGGTGCCGGGCGGAGTTCGCTGAAGATTTTTTCGGCGATAAATTTGCTTACACCATGCCGTCGGATCTTCCGACATCGCAAACTCCTAAAAAGCGAAAAGACCGGGACCGACATTCTCGGCCCGCGTCTACCACCGACTCCACGCCAAAACCTAGCGCGAGTGCTCCGGTTCCCTCTGAGATGGTCTCTCCACCGCTCCAAACTGAAGACACCGCATTACCGACTACTCCGATTCCAGACATTACTCCGCCAGTTATAGATTTTCCTCCGGATACCGAAACCGAGGAAATGCCCAAGACCATTGCTGTGGACAAGGTCACTCCGGCACGTGGAGCTGCCAGGCCTCCTATGGCCATGTCTATAAAGGCCTACACTAGGGCTAAGGCAGCCAGCAAAACAAAGCATATTACTGCTAAGTCCTTTCCTCAGCCGACTCCGGAGACACAAATTATGTCCATGGCTGCTGATTTAATTTCCATGATTAGAGGTTCACAGGCCCATCCTGAGAGAGCATCCCAGCCTCCTCCTGATAAAAGGCCCCGGGTTGAACCCTCTGACCCTACTCCTTCAGATGAAGACTCTGAGGGCTCTGTCCACTCTGATAGCCAGGAAGAGCTCTTCCAGACCTATGAGGACTCGGATGCAGAAGATTCCATCCCTTCGGCCTCCCCTCCTGAGGATATTTCTTTTGGGGAAGTTCTGCACACCATGAGGGAACATTTCAAGTGGCAAGGACAGGAATATTCTGATTCTAGGAAACGCCTTAGGACTTTCCTTAAGAAGTCTCAGCACAGGCCCTTAGCTATTCCTCCTGTACTTGATGTTCTGGATGATTTGTATTCTGACTCTAGTGCTACCCCTGATTCTCTTCCTCCTGCTCCAGCCAAGCCAGACAGGTATTACAGGGTCCCTGAAACTCATTCCCATTTATTCAGGGCCCATACTGCTGATTTGGAAACTATTTCACAGGGGCCTAAGGGAGTTTCAGCCTCCACCTCAAAAAATCCTTTGCCCTCCAACAGGGAAGCGAGGTCATTAGAGAGATGGGGTAAAAAGGTTTACACATCCACTACCTTATCTATGAGAGCTTTAAATTGCCTTTTTCATGTTACAATATCAGGATTATCTCTTAGAAGATTTACAAAAAACATTAGCTTCTCCTGATCCTTTAGACAGGAAGACTTTGCAGGAAGCTGTACATAACACTCAGCAAGTTAGCAATCACTTCCTGCAGTGTGGATATGATGCACTGGAAGCTTCATGTAGGGCAGCTATGACAGGGGCAGTGATTCGTAGACATGCTTGGTTAAAAGATCAACCTCTACCAGATCATGTAAAAGCAAAGCTTCTGGATGCTCCTTTGGAAAAGAACAAGCTTTTTGGTGCAAATGCTAAGGATGTCTTAAAGACCATCGAAGAAAAAGCAAAGTCAGTTCAGACTGTGAAAGATTTCCTCCAGGTTCAACCCCCCAGGTTCAGTAGGAATTGGCCTTCAAAAAACTGGTCCTTTCCTAATCCAGAAAAGTTTCAAAGGGGTAAGAACAGACGTGGCCGTGGAAGAGGCCAATACAGAGGCCCTTACAGGGGCGACAATGGCAGCCAGGAAACCAAAGAAGTGATGCAGGGGTTTCACCTGCCCAACAACCACAAACTCAATGACTTTCCTCTACTACCGCCTACCAGGGAACAACTAGAAGCTCCCTTAAGGAAATTATCTCTGTTTGCAGAGAACTGGCACAGACTGACAAAGGACAAATGGATTTTGGACATTATAGACAGAGGGTACAGGTTTCATTTTCATACCTTACCAAGGAAACAAGGCATGCCAAACCTACCACAAAATCAGAGGGCAGAGGCTATCAAGCAAATCACTCTGCTGACTCGAATGAAAGCAATAGAAAGAGTTCCACAACAAGAACAAGACCAAGGGTTTTACTCAAGACTGTTCCTTGTTCCAAGAAAAGAATCTCAATGGAGACCAATACTGGACTAGTCCGCATTAAACACCTTTCTATAGTACCAAAGTTCAAAATGCTGACTACAGCAACTCCTTCCCATGCTGGGCAAGGAGTCGTGGCTGATTACTCTGGACCTCAAGGAGGCATACCTGCATGTCCCTATCAGACACAGCTGCAGAAGATACCTCAGATTTCTTGCAGGGCCAGAGCATTATCAATTCTCAGCATTGCCATTTGGCTTATCTACTGCGCCCAGAGTATTTACAAAATGCCTGGCTTCAGTGATTGCTCATTGCAGGCTTCAGGGAATACAAATTTACCCGTACCTGGACGACTGCCTCATACAAGCGGACGACAAATTGATGTTGACAAAAAACCTGGATTATGTCATACGATTACTTCAAGCTCTGGGATACACAGTCAACTTCCAAAAGTCAAGACTGCAGCCATCCCAGCAAATAATCTTCTTAAGAGCCAAACTAGACACAGCTTCTCAGATGGCTTACCTGACAGAAGACAAGCAAGAGAAATTAACTCATTACTTCAAAGGTTTAGCAAAACTCCACCCAGATGACTGCAAGGAGATTCCTACAGGCCCTGGGTTACATGGCATCCTGCATTCTACTGGTTCCATTAGCAAAACTACACATGAGAAAGCTTCAATGGTACCTAAAAAGCATTTGGTCTCAACACAGCAACAACTTGGAGACAATCATACCACTCATTCCATGCCTACAAAAGGAATTCCTATGGTGGGCCTCGGTGAGCCAGGAAAACACAGGTATGTCATTCAAAAAACCACAGATAACACAGACCATGACTACAGACGCCTCAGACCTTGGATGGGGGGCACACATGGAAGGCAGGTGTATACAAGGGCAATGGTCTCCAAAGGAAACACATCTGCATATAAACCAAAAGGAAATGCTGGCAGTGATGCATGCCATCGAGGCTTTTCAACACCAACTCCAGCAAGGCCATTTAATGATACGGACAGACAACACCACTGTAATGTGGTACATAAACAAGCAGGGGGGCACCCACTCTTATCCCCTTTGCAGACTGACAATGCAGCTTTGGGAAAAATCACTGAGCCTAAACATCCAGTTACAATCCCAGTTTGTTCCAGGAAAAGACAATGTGTTGGCGGACAGCCTAAGCAGGAATTTCACAGATCCACACGAGTGGAGCTTACATCCGAAGGCCTTCAGACAACTCACTTCGACATGGGGCAAACCAGAAGTGGACCTATTTGCCTCTCACCTCAACCATCTTCTACCAAAATTTTGCACAAGGACATATCATCCAAAAGCTTGGAAAATAGATGCCCTCTCATTCAACTGGAACTGCCTAGCAATCTATGCATTCCCACCTCTACCACTGATAACCTCAGTATTACTAAAGATCAAAGCAGAGAAGCCCAAGGGAATCATAATAGCTCCGGATTGGCCAAGACAACACTGGTACCCACTACTACGGAGCATATGTCACACCAGGAGGCGGGCCCTCCCTCAGTGGCCTCTACTTTTGACTCAACACAATTTCGAAACACTGCATCCAAATCTTCAGACACTGCAGCTAACAGCTTGGGAGATCCCATAAATAACTTCAGCTTATCTCTCTCCAAGGAAGTTCAGCGGATACTAACAGAGGCTCGAAGACCATCCACCAGAAAGGTTTACTTAGCAAAGTGGAAAAGATTCAGCAATTGGAATACCAGCAAGGGACATGATGCATCATTGTTGAACATCCCACTCATCTTGGAATATTTGGCAGATATGTTAAAGAACGGCCTCTCATATTCTTCCATAAAGATACATGCATCTGCTATTTCAGCTAGATACAACACTGATCCTCCTGTTTTCTCTCACCCCTTACTAAGACAATTCCTCAGGGGAATCGAGAACATTAAGCCACCAAGAAAGGCCCCAGTGCCAGCCTGGGACCTCAATTTTGTCTTAGAAAAACTGACTCTACCTCCTTTTGAGCCAGCAGCTTCAGTTGACTTGCAATTTCTCTCATGGAAGACAGCTTTCCTGTTGGCAATTACCTCAGCAAGAAGGGTTTCGGAGCAACAGGCCCTAATGGCAATACCACCCTTTATTATTTTCCACAGAGACAGGGTTTCATTAAGGACCAACCTTACCTTTATGCCAAAGGTGGTATCTAGGGTTTCTCTAAATCAAGCCATTCATCTGCCTGCTTTCTTCCCCAATCCTGAGAATAAGGGGGAAAGACTTTTGCATACCTTGGACATTCACAGACAACTTCGATACTACCTGGACAGAACCAAGGCCAGTAGGAAGTCTGAATAACTTTTTGTAGCTTACGCCCCTGCAGTCCAAGGAAAAGCAATTTCAAAACGGACTATTTCTAAATGGATTGGACATTGCATCAGATTCTGTTATTCCTTTCATGGAAAGACTGTTCCAGCCAATGTCCGACCATATTCCACCAGAGCTACAGCCACCTCTACAGCATTCTTAAGAGGGGTGCCTACCAAGGACATTCTAGAAGCTGCTACATGGAGCTCCGTGCATACATTCTCCAAACACTACAATCTCCCTCTATATTCCAGATCCAGAGCAGGCTTTGCTTCGGCAGTCCTGCAGGGTTTGATTGCCACACCATCCCTTTCCTAGAGCATACCTCCTCCCCCAGCTAAGCTATGGTATTCTACCCACATGTTATGACTGCAGTTGCATTCTTGAAGGACATAGTACAGTTTTGTACCTACCATAAATGTAGATGTCCGATAGACATGCAACTGCAGTCGGATTTTCCCTCCCTCCATACCCCTCTATGCCTAGGGTCCACTCCTATCCCTGTTATTCTTTAGCTGGGGATATCTGTTATGGTGTATTTGTTTTATTGCTCATTTATTTGTTTGGAATCCTGTGTTTGTCTTCCAATTTGATTACAGCCTTCCTTGGAGGGCACCTGGCATCTGGGGCAAGAAACACTGAAGAAAATGGCGTCGGCTGATGCTTATATACTCCAGCCGCTCTGACGTCGGAGAGAAATGCGACATCAGCCGACGTCGGACCCAGACTTTGGAATCCGGCCGACCGAGGGCTGCCTGAGGCAGGACAACCCACATGTTATGACTGCAGTTGCATGTCTATCTGACATCTACATTTATGGTAGGTACAAAACTGTACTTTCCTCACACTTACCTCTTTGCCTGAATTACTCAAATCTTCACTGCTTTGTTGATAGCCTGGCTGCCCATCCTTACTTTGCTATCAGCTTAGTGTAACAACCTTGTACAATACTCTTGGCACGTCTTCAGTGGCAGGTTTGTTCCAATATTAGATTAGCCTTGTCTCCTTTCTCTGTTCCTCCAGTAACTCCTCTTATAGCCCTCTTACCTTTACTGTTTCCGTACAAACACAGCTCTGCTGGCAACTTAGCTGTGCTTCTTCATCGTCTTTATCTAAGACCTTACCCTTTATTTTACTGTAAGGACTTCTGTTGTGGCTGCTTAGTAGTGCTTCTTTTTTCCTTTCATTCACTATTTCTGCAAACAGGTAGCTCCCGTGTTAGGACTTTCGCCTTTTCTGTCCATCTTCCCATACCTATATTTCTTAATTTAACAAAACCTCACTCCACAATTCTTCAAACATTTTCATGATTTTCTCAACAAATACAGCTCTGATGGCAATGTAGCGGTTTGTCCTCCCCTTATTCTTCATCTATGACAATTATCTTCTAGTTTTACTAAGCACAGTTGTGATTGCAGCTTATTTGGGCTTTCCTTCCCTAACCTGTCACTCTAAGCAAAGCTCGTGTGGCAGCTTGTTGTTTCCTTTCCTTTTCTTCAGTACTCCTAAAAACTAGCTTAGGTGACATCAGAACTGTCTCCACTATCTTCTCTCCATCCTTACTTTTTACATTTGTCCATTACTCCGACCACATCTCTGCTGGAAGCGTAATCATGCCTTACACCTCAGTCTCCTTTACCACTTTTCACATCCTAAGTTGCTACAAAACTGTTTCCCTCATTTGTTAGCTTCTACCATTTCTGATTAATATACAGTGATTAACTATAGATATATGGACTGAAAAATCTTCCACACAGAGAAGTTTTACACTTTTTGATTTTGGACCTACTACACTTGTTTAGTGGGTTGTTTCAGACTTCGGGGATACCATGGAGATTACTTGTTTGTTTTTGTTTTTTTTTTCTTCTACCATTTATAATATCATTGTATCACTCCAATAAAACTTTGTCAACCCTCATCCAATGTCTTGTATCTGTTTCCTTTAATTATGACTTTCAAACAAGTAAGCCTGTTTTATTTGTCCTTGTTCTGTCCCTTACTATTTTTTGTTCACCTCTTGTGACTCTGTCCCCTTGGGAAACCAAACAATGCAAACATGAGCTCACCTACCTACTTATTAGATATACATCCTGGACTGGCATACATCTCCAGAAAGCAATGCCAAATAAATTGTTTTACAGCATTATCCTACTCCTTTTGGCTTACTCAAACTCATCTACAAACTCTTCTACCTGTAGGTAAAATCCTGACAGATACAGACTTCATCTTCTCCCCAAATCATCTAACCAACTTCCAACCTTATAACAAAGATTTAAAAATTGCTACCCTAAGCATCAGTAACATCAATAATAAATCAAGAAAATTTGAATTCCGGGTGCATGTAGAACAACCTTGCATAAATGGCCTCTCAGAAACCTGGGTAAAAGATAAATTCTGCTGCTCAAACTTTTTAAACGCAAGTTATACCATTTCCTGTGAAACTATCAGTCAAATACTACAAACAGTAAGGGGCCCAACTGGATCTTGGTTCATGTTGCTTTTGGAGAACACACATGCATGTGTGCGCACACTTGCATATAGGTATAGTGTGCATCCTACCAACTTCTTTTAGTGACGCCCTTCAATAAGTCTTATTTGAGATGTACCCTGCCTGCCCCTTATGCTATAGTTCTGAGAGATTTCAAAATTCATGTGCAGCCGCAGCCACCCCATTCAGTAAATGTTGTACTCGAGAGGTCTTAGAACAGATGTCAGACAACCCACCAGACTAAATCCCACACAGGCAACAAATACAGTATTAGACCTCATCCTAACTCAACATAGAAAAGAGATGTCAATAGTGACCACTGTTTGGTCCTTTGGAACACGCACACAAAATATTGAGTTCTTGTCCAGTATCAGAAACAAAGCAATCCATGCTAAATACACATCTCTGCAGTCCATTGACTAGACTAGTATTTATAATTATAGTAACACCACAAGTGCCTGATCCTTTTCCTCTCCAAATTAGTCTGCCCTAAATATGATCTTCCCAATCTGACAGAAGGTTCTGAGGCCAAAATATCTCTGGCTAACAGGACAGATAAAAAAAGCTAATGTATGTTCTTAACAAAGCATGGTTAAAATGGAAACTCCACTGGATAGTAAGCTACATTGCACATTCCACAAATTTCAGAAGTCACAAGCCTTGAAAATGGTTTGAAACAGGTAAACAAAAAACTTCCCAAACACTGTCTTCCAACACCACGTGAAAAATCCACTACGAAACCTGCGTTTGAAATATTTATTTAAGCTTCTCTTTAAACATGCACTTTTCGTCAGATTTAAGTATCCAACTTCATCAGAAACAAAACTTTAAGTTAATAATCTACTAGAGCATTTTATAGCACCCAAATCTCATTGAAATCACATTGAAGTCACGCAGCACTACACATGTACTACGCAGAGAGCTCACCCTACTGGTGAGACTTGCAACTACTAGTTAATTCTTTATTTTTTATTTTTTATTGTTTGTTTTTTATATATTGTTTGTTTAATTTCTACCTATATAAAATCTCATACGCATGCAGATCGCAACCCAGAAAATACAATGCTATAATGAACAATGATAAAAAATATAAAAATAATATGCTAACAAATGTAAATATAAAAATGTATAAAAAATCTCCAAGTAAAGAATTATGTTAAGCTTTATATAACAAACAAAGTTAAAATAGTTAAAAATAAAGTTTTGACTTGTAATTTCGATCTCAAAGAACTGCACATGTATTTGCTCATAAAAGCAGCAAAGTCTCATATCTAAAAATGCAAATGAGAATTCACCTTAACAGATTTTTCAAGCGTAGGACACACGTAATCGAATTACACTCATTCAGACCAGGAAACTGGCAGGCATTCAGCCTCAATTGCCAACAAAGCTCTAACCTTTCCAATCTAAGTGACTCCGGACCACCTCTTCCGTCATTGTATAGTTGTTGTACGATGCTAAATTTGAAATTGTGTGGGCTGTTCTAAAATGTGTCTTGCCAATGCATTTGTGGATTTACTATTGTTAATACTATATATGTGTTCATATATCCTGTCCCTTAGTCTTCTGTCGGTTTTGCCGACATAGAACGCGGGACAGTGGGTGCAGCTTGCTAAATACACTACTTGCTTACTGTTGCAATCATATTTGTCCTTGGCTTTGATCTTAACATCCCTAATACAACAACTGTTACTCCCATGGATATATTTGCATTGGTTACACATATAACATTTGAATGTACCCAGTTTCTTTTTCATCACAGTGGCTCTGTTTTCTAAGATTTGTTTCAAATTTGCACCACGTCTGAAAACTATTTTCGGGCATTCGGGGAAAGTTGTACGTGTCTCATTATGGTTCAGCAGTAACCCCCATTTCTTACAAATGATGTTAACTATTTCAAAGGATTCCATGGCAAAAGTGGGAATAAAGCAATAAGGGCTGAACAACTCGTCAGACCCCTGTTTGTCACTACAAACCAAAGTCCTATTTTTATTGCACAAAATTGGTGGTAACACTCCTCCATGTCTCTTGGCTTTCACTTCCTCAAGGGGGGGTCATGAACAAATCTAGAGGGTAACCTCTCTGTAAGGAAAAAGTTCTTTAGTGTATCGCATTCAGCTATAAAATCCTCATCTTTTGTGGACATCCTAGCTGCCCTAACTAACTTCCCCCTTAATCACAGATTTCTTCTGTGAAAAAGGGTGGCAGCTGGAAAAATGAAGAAAGGAATTTGAGTAAGTACTCTTACGGAAAATTTTTGCTAAATAAACTAATTCTCTATAATCTTTCCTTAATTCAATGTTAAGATATGAAATCTTGTCCTTGTGTACAGAATAAGTGAATTCCAAAAACTCTGTGCTGTTATTAAACATGTCTATCATTCTCAGTGCCTCTGATTCCTAGCCGACAAACATCACAAAAATGTCGTCCAAGAATCACGTATAAAATTTTATGTGTTGTTGGCACCAAGGATTTTGTAAGACATGTTGTCTCTCCCAGTGCGCCATGACCATATTAGCCACACTGGCCCTACATGGGGACCCCATCGCAACTCCCACTCTTTGATGGTAAAATTTACCATTAAAGGTGACATAATTATAAGACAGTAGTATGTCACTAAGTTCACTTCATCACTAGGGGCATTATGGGTTTGCATAAAAAGTGCCGACCTTTCAATGGCTTCCTGGTGGGGAATCGAAGAATACAAATCCTTGACATCTATTGTCAGAAATAAGGCGTTTTCAAAAAATGGAATTTGATTAATGTGTTGCACAAAGGACCAGGAATCTTTTGAAATTTGGGTCTCTTGGGCAACATATTTTTTAAGAATGTTGTCAACAGCTGTAGCGCAAGCATATGTCATACTTCCTCTTGCATCTACTAATGGTCTCATTGGTGGGTCTGCTGCACTTTTATGAATTTTCAGAATTCCGAAAATAATAGGTAGTCTCGGTGCTGGCATCTTCAAGAATTCAAACACTTTCTTGTCAATACGCCCTTCAATATATAAATCGTACAACAAGGAATTCACTCTATTCATAGTTATATGTAACTCATTCCTTGACACTTCACTGTATGTCTCCGTGTTTAAGATCGATAACATTCTTTGGTTATAATCTGTTACATTCATAATCGCCAGGCCCCCCTCCCTTATCTGGTTTCATAATTCTCACATAAGAGGAACACAAAAAGTTAAGTATGTCCCTTTCCTCTCTTGAGACATTGTGTTGTTGGAAGTTACCATGCCTACTACTAAACAGTGTGTTCCTAATATCAATTTCGCACATCTGTTCAAAGAAGGACAAAATCAAGTGGATAGGAGGTTATAAACACTTGGAATATAGTAGTCATTCTGGGCTGGTAAATGATCACCCATTAGTAAATTCAAATTCATGCTCTAGTAGATTATTAACTTAAAGTTTTGTTTCTGATGAAGTTGGATACTTAAATCTGACGAAAAGTGCATGTTTAAAGAGAAGCTTAAATAAATATTTCAAACGCAGGTTTCGTAGTGGATTTTTCACGTGGTGTTGGAAGACTGTGTTTGGGAAGTTTTTTGTTTACCAATTTCAGAAGTCAGCTAGAATTGCTGTTCAACCAAAGCCACTTCCCCCTAGTATAAGCAGAACATACTTTCATCTCGTACTGGAAGGAATAACATTTTCTAAATTGGAGCATTAGTGATCATTCCCTTCCTCTCCAACTACTACTGCAAAAATAACCCAGATTTCCCCAAAACACCAAAGGCATTTCCTCCTAACAGTCCATGATATTTCCAAGTTATTCTTCAACTCAACCTGTTTTTAAGCTGCATTTTGATAATACCACTAATCTTTATCACCTGGTAGCTTCTTCCCTACCAGGCAAAAAACTGCAATGTTAATAAACTTAATGGCAACTCTGACTCCAAAGTCTCCCTACTCCACCTTCTATCTGGACAAATGGCATCCACTATTATTACCAAACATCTTACTGATATATTCAGTCTCTTCATAACTTCTGAATTGTCCCCTGCCTGTTCAAACACTCCATTATATTCCCACTTTCAAAAGTATCCTTCTCAAAAGATTACAAGGATTACAGACCTATATCTAGTTATGAGCAAAAATATTAAAAAAAAAAATGCAAACAATTATTTGAGCACACAAGTATGGTCTGCTCAGTAATTGGCAACATGATTTTCAAACGGCACAGTTTCCTCAATGCATGCAACACCATGACTACTCTCAATACATCTGCGAGCAACATCTTCAGTATGCATTACAGCCAATTAACTAGTGGCCTTTTATATTGACATAAGGGCTTTTGAAACCGTGAATCACTCAGACTTGCAAAACTTAGTTTTGCAAACTGTATCATTCAGTTTAAAAGTTACCTCAAAAGCATAACCTTTGAAGTACTTGCTAAAAAGGATTCCCCCTGTCATAGGTTCATAGGTTCATACTAGGCTATCTGCCCTAGGGCATTTATAAGCCTAGCCAGAGTGTGTGTGGCTTTCACCACCCCTTAGGATGAGAATACTATACCCATTAGTTTGCTGTGCCTCTGTCCAGCAGTGATACAGAGATGATTCCCAGGGTAAACCTACGATCTCCCATCCACTCGTCAAGATTTCTCTTGAACAGAGTCAATGAGGGGCTCTGCCTCACATGGACTGGGATTCTGTTCCATAGTGTAGGGAGTCTCTGGGTGATGAATCTGTCCCTCCAGCACGTCCTATTTATATCCGTGTTGAGGTTTAAGTCTCTTGCTCTCGTGGCTCTGGTGGATTTGGATTTTTGAGGTGGAGCATGTCCATTAATTCGGGTTGGACATGGCCTTGTATGTCAGGCACAGATCACCTCTGAGCAGGCGGTATGCGACTGAATAGAGCTGGAGTTTCTTCAGTCGGGCATCGTATGACATATGTTTGAGCCCCTTTATCCGTTTGGTGAGGAACTTTGGGGTCTTTCCAACTGCTGCAGGTGTCGGGTAAGGTACATTCGAATGGGCGTTGTACTCAATCATTGGTCTGATAAGTGAAGAGTACAGGGTACAATGACCTCTCCTGATCTGGATGTGAATCCCTTCATGATCAGGTGGGCAATGTAGAAGGTCTTCCTAACCACTTTGGCAATGTGAGTGTCAAAAGAGAGGTTACTGTCAACTTGGGTCCCCAGGTCCCTGATAACTTCTTCCGTGTTTAATGGATTACCACCTATGTGGTAATTAGGGGTTACTTTGTTTTTCCCAAAGGGTATGACTATACATTTTTTGGCATTTAGCTTAAGGCCATGGCTCTGGCACCAGTTATCCATTTCTATGAGACCTTTCTGGAGGATGTCTGTGTCTGATGGAGTGTCATTTATGGTGCCCAGTTTGCAGTCATCTGCAAATTTTGTCAGCCACAATCCCCCTATGTTTGCCTGCACTTAATTAATAGGGGCATCCCTCAAGGATCGGTTTTGGGTCCATTTCGTGTCCTGTGCTCTCTTCACTTAATGGCCAGTATAATTTCAGTGTTATGTACGTTGATAACCTGCTCCTATTAGGCTGCAGTGCCCCAGTGGTGTCTCAAAACCAAGCTTCAGACTTCACTTAATACACAGTAATAAACTGCCAACACCCCCCCCCCAAAAAAAAAAATGTGTTTACACATTCTCAAAGTCAAAACCTTTCCCCTCCAGTATTGAAAGACCGTACTGGTAATGTATGATGTCCTTCTATTCCCATATTGCAGTATTCATAATATTTGGATTATCCTTTGCTTGCTTACATGAATGTCTCTCCAGAATACAAAAGCTTTAGTCACTGCAAGGTACGTGGGATGTCTGATGCTGACCCTTAGGGTACGTGGGCCATAAAAGTGACGTCTGCATGTACCTTTCCTCAGAACTTCTGTCTCCAGTCGAACGTCAGCTCTTCCTGCGGTCAGATCTTTGAATTTAAGATGAATACCCTGTTGGGGCAGTTTTCTTCTCTTTTTGGTCAGTGCATGCCTGCTTAGGTTCATGTCATCCAGGAAAGAAAAGTGTAGTTGTGGATGTCAGATCCCCCATAAGGACACCCACCACAACCTCTGCCTTGGACCCAACCATGAACATAAAACCTGCGCAGTTTGTCAGGCCTTCATTCCTAAGACTCTCTGCAGTCATCTGCACGCCCTAAACATCTACTTAGAAAACCAGCATCTCAAACATCTATCCTTGGCGACAGAAGGGCCGTCTGGTCAGACCGGCAAGCCACAAAAAAGGTCAAAGTTTCCAGGCGTGAATCTACTGCTGCACCTCCTCCACCTGATGTTCCCCCTGTGGGTGATGTTAGTCTAGAGGAATGTACAGAACCAGCTGAGTTAGGTACAGTTCAGGAGGTCGCAGAACCTAGGGCTGAAAGCACACCAGTAGAGGTTTTGCAGATGACTGGTGCTGACAACAAGGGGAAGCCTCTGCTCACAATTCCTCTCTTGGGCATACCTCCCCCGAGGAGGACTCTGCTGAGACAGACTGCCCAGGAGAGGACATCACCTTTGGTGAGACCATCTCTAACATGAGAGACTTTTTTTTAAATGGGATTCCTGTGAAATGTCCAAGGTTCAAGAGATATTATGAACTCTTGCAAATGGACACCCCTTCACCTTCTGCCCTCTCTCCAGTCTTACCAGCCTTTTTGGATGCCTTCAATGTAGCCTGTGTAAACCCTGAATCCCAACCAGCAGCCTCTAGAAGGCCTGACAGGTTTTATAAGGTCCCAGAAGGTGCCAGATTTCTGATTAACTGCCTTGTTGCAGACCCGGGCACTGTTTCACTCTGCAGACAAATCCCGATTACTTCCCTCCACTTGTCCTTCCTACTGATAAGGACAGTAAGATCATGGAATGCATTGGTAAAAAAAAAAAGTATACATTTCTGCCACGTTGGCTTTTAGGGCGGTTAACTACCAGACACACAAGTATGCCCTGGCCCTTTTGACTCTGGTTTCTAAACTTTTGGCTGTCTCCCAGACTCTGCTTCCAAGTCTCAAATATCTAACCTCCTCTCTGTGTCCTCTCAAGTGACAAGACACTCTATTAGATGCAGCAGATGCCTCAGCCAGATCTGCAGCTTCTGCCTTAGTGCTTAGAAGGTATTCTTGGCTTAGACTCCAACCACTACCTGATGATATCAGGGCTAAATTTCTGGATGCACCCCTGGACAATTCTTTTTGGGGCTAAAGTGGCAGAGCTTTTCAAAACCCATCAGGAAAACGGGAAGGAATTACAAGACTTAAAAAAAACATTTTTATATCTCCAGTCCCTAAAATCCGTAGGAATTATCCCTCCAAGACAGAGTTCATCAGGAAACATTTTGCTTCTACCCCTCATTCTAGGAGCAAAAAGAGCTCCAGGAAGCAGCAGCCTCCTTCCAGACCTTCTCAGACTTCAGTTCAGAAACCTCAGTTTCAGGACAGGGCTCCCCTTCAGCCCCTCTGGATTCCATTCCCCTGTCCCAAAGACTTTCTCATGGTCTTCCTGTCTGGCAAAGCATTAACTTAGACAAATGGGTCTTGTGCATTGTAGAAAAGGTTACTTCATGACCTGGGTCATTCCTCCCTCCTTAAGAGGTATCCTACGGCCAACAAAGGACCAGCTCCCCCTTTTCCCGATGGTCTTAGACAGCCTCCTCTCTTAAGGGATTATCCAACCTGTATCTCTATCAGAAAAGGTGAAAGGGCTTTTAATCTAGACTTTTCCTAGTCCCCAGGAAAGATGGCCCATGGAGACCCATCCTGGATCTCTCCCACCTCTTAACCCTTTTGTACAATAAAAGTACCCACTTTTTGCATGCTTACACTCCAGACTCTCTTACCCCTGCTAATGTCTCAGGCATTTATGGCCACTTTGGACATCAAAGATGCAGGTCTACATATCCCCATAAGGCCTGACTACAGGAGGTATTTACAAATCTCTGGGTTCCTCACATTTTCAGTTCTCTGCCTTATCCTTAGAACTATCTACTGCTCCAAGGGTATTCACCAAGTGTCTGGCTCCAATAGTAGCCTATTGCTGGGTCCAGGAGATTCAGAGTTTTCCGTACTTGGACGACCTCCTGATCCAGGCAGTTTACTCCACTTCCCTATACATCCATCTCCAAAAAGTAATCTCTGTCCTGCAGTCCCTGGAGTTCAGCATCAATTTCTCCAGGTCCAAATTAAACCCCTCCCAAGACCAAGTTTTCCTGGGGTGCAGAATAAGGGCTGATGTTATGAGGGCATTCCTTCCACCCCAAAAAGTGGAAAGCCTGAAACAATACCTGTTGTCTGTCCTCCATGCCACTGCTATGACAGCAAGACAGTATCTCAGACTCCTAGGACATATGCCCACCACTATACCCATGTTGCCACTTGCAAGACTCCACATGAGAAAACTTCAATGGTACCAGAGGTCCACATGGACCCAACACTCCCATCTCTTGGACCACAACATTTTCTTCTTTCTACGATGCCAAAAGGAGGAGATCCTTCGGTGGTTGGAGCAAGTCTCTCTCAACCCAGGACTTCCATTGCAACCCCTCACCTCAGTCCAGGAGATGTACACACATGCCTCCGACCTAGGCTGGGGAGTGGCTGTGGGCAACTTGAAGGTGGAAGGCACATCAAGTGGGAGCACATCATCAGAGAAATGAGGGCCGTCATCCTTGCTCTGAGGGCCTTCCAACACATTCTGAAGCAAGGCCCCCTGAAATTGTTCACAGACAACACTGGGGGGGGGGGGCAAAATCTTGTTTGCTATGCTGACTTGCACTCCAGGCCTGGGAATTGGCAGCCCAACATGAAGTCAGCTTACAGGCAGTCTATATATTCCTTCAGCTCAGAACACACAGGCAGACACCTTGAGCAGGTCCATGTCACAATCCCATGAATGAATTCCTCACAGGGACCTGTTCTTGGACATAGTCCACAAGTGGGGTACTCCACAAATCCGTTTGCCTTCCCTCTAAACAGGCAACTTTCACTCTTTAGTACCAGGGCACCCAGTCCCCTAGTGAGGGCAACAGACACCTTTTCTATCTCATGGAAGGGGATGTTTCTCTATGGATTCCTCCCTTCCCACTCCTACAAAAGTCCTGTTGAAAATTCAGCAGGACAAACCAAAAAATCTTGTTAGTGACTCCCTTTTGGCCAAGACAGCATTAGTTCCTCCTCCTCCTGCATTTAGCCAGGGTCAATTGTCGCAAGGTACCTCAGAGTGGACCTTCGCAAATGGGACAAGAGATCCCTAAGCCATCCCCACTTGGAATCTCTGAACTTAACCCTGTGTGTGATCCCTTTCAGACACCTTTACACACAGGATGTGCTTAATGTCTTGCAGGAGGCCTGGAAACCTAATACTAGGAGATCTTATTTGTTCAAATGGAAAATATTCTCCATTTGGTGTCTTCAAAGACAGCTAGACCCATTTCAAGGAGAGGTTTCTTTAGTGCTGTCATATCTTTGTGAATTGTTGCAAGCAGGGCTGGCAAATTCTTCTGTTAAGGCCCACCTAGCAGCTATTTTGGCTTGTCTGCCTCTTGGCCGCCCTCTTGCCTCCCGACTTGCAGTGAAGTTATTCCTTAAGGCAGTTTTGCACCTCAGGCTCCCAGGAGGGGAGTTTTACCCCCCCGTGGGACCTGAACTATGTTTTAAAGAAGCTCATCTAAAACCTGTCTAAAATATTGCACTTGGAAAACTGTTTTGATGGCCCTGACATCAGCCAGGAGAGTGTCAGAATTCCAGGCCCTCATGGCCACCCCCACCTTTTCTAATCTTCCACAAGGATAGTGATCCTAAGGACCAATCTGTCCTTCATGCCTGAAGTGGTCAATGAGCTGTCTCTGAACCAACGTATTCACCTCCCCACCTTTTTTTCCACATCCTCAGAATGACAGAGTCCTGCGTTCACAGACAACTAAGATTCTTCCTTGACAAGACGCAAGTCCCTTAGGAGATCAGAGCAATTTTGTGTCCTTTCATCCCAGAGCTCTGGGAAAAGCAGTGACAAAACAGACCATTTCTGCCTGGATTTCCAGGGCCATCTCCTTTTATTACACCTACCATGGCAAACATCTAACCTCAAAAATTAAAGCCCACTCCACTAGAACCATGCCCTCATCTGGAGCCTTTTTTAAACGGGTGGTCACTGTCTCCATTCTAGAGGCAGCTATCTGGGCATCTGTCTATACCTTCACCAAACAGTACAAACTGAACCATATTTCCAGGTCTAGAACAGAGTTTGCTAGGGGAATCCTACTTGGATACTTCGAAAACAGTTCCATGCCACCTTCCTCCTCTTCCCTTTGAGAGTTGGCACTCACCCAAAGGTTATGAATACTGCAACATGGGAATAGAAGGACATAGAATAGTTGTGTAAAATCTTACCATAACCATAGATGTCCTCTTCCATGTTGCAGTATTCCATTCCTCCTTCCTACCCTTGTGTGTGTGTGTATATATATATATATATATACATATATATATATATATATATATATATATATATATATATATATATATATATATATATATATATATATATATATATATATATATATATATATATATATATATATATATATATATATATATATATATATATATATATATATATATATATATACACATATATACATATATGGGCCTCCACCGACCCTGGAAATTACCGGCCCATTAGCTTGAGAAGCCTTATCTGCAAAGCCATGGAGAGGATCATAATGGACCTCATAAATAAAGACATAGGGAATTTGCAGACTTTGGATCCAACCCTGTTTGGCTTTGTCAAAGGCAGATCATGCCTTTTAAACTTGGTTGACTTTTTCGAAACAGTCACCAAAGCCATTGATGAGGGAAAGGCAGTCCATACAGCCTACCTCGATCTGGCTAAGGCCTTTGATACAATAACCCACTCGGGTATCATTGAAAAACTCATCAGCTTAATTGTTAACCCATACATTACAAGATGGGTTGCAAACTGGCTGAGTGACAGAACCCACAGGGTCAGAGTTGCTGGCGCCATGTCAGACTCAAAGCCTGTCACAAGTGGTGTCCCACAGGGCTCAGTCCTGGGCCCACTCTTGTTTGGCATCTACTTTTCTGAAGTACAAGCAAACACAGGAGGGTTATGGCTGACAAAGTTTGCAGATGACTGCAAACTGGGCCATAGTAGAAAAATACATCTGACACAGATATCCTTCAGAAGGGTCTCACAGAAACAGATAACTGGTGCCAGAGCCACGGCCTAAAGTTGAATGCCAAAATGCATAGTCATACCCTTCGGAAAAACAAGGTTACCCCTAGCTACCAAATAGGTGGCAATCCACTGAGCACAGAAGAAGTTATCAGGGACCTGGGGACCCAGGTTGATAGTAGTCTGTCATTCGACACCCATGTAGCTAAAGTAGTTAGGAAGACCTTCTACATTGCCCACCTTATCATGAAGGATTCTCATCTAGATCAAGGGAGGTCATAGTCTCCCTTTACTCATCACTCATCAGACCAATGATTGAGTACAATGCCCCATTCGAATGTATCTGACCCGACACTTGCAGCAGCTGGAGAGGCCACAAAAGTTCCTCACCAAAAGGATAAAGGGTCTCAAAATCTGTCCTATGCTGCCCGACTGAAAGAACTCCAGCTCTATTCAGTCGCCACCGCTTGCTCAGAGGTGACCTTTGCCTAACATACAAGGCCATGTCAAACCCAGATTTGATGAATATGCTTCACCTCAAAATCTAGATCCATCAGAGCCACAAGGGCGGAGACTTGAACCTCGACACGGCTATTAATAGGACGCTGGAGGGATAGATTCATCACCCAAAGACTCCTATGCTGTGGAACAAAATCCCGGTATATGTGAGGCAGAGCACCACTGGCCTTGTTCAAGAGAAATCTTGACCAATGGATGGGAGATCGCAGATATACCCCAGGGATTACCTCAGTGTCACTGCTCGACAGAGGCACAGCAAAATAATGATTCATTCTCCTCTCTCTCTCTCCTCTCTCTCTCGCTCCTATCTCGCTCCTATCTCGCTCCTCTCGCTCCTCTCTCTCTCTCTCTCTCTCCTCGCTCCTCTCTCTCTTTCCTCTCTCTCCTCTCTTTCTCCTCCTCTCCTCTCCTCTTTCCTCTTTCCTCCTCTCTTTCCTCTTTCCTCTCCTCTTTCCTCTCTTTCCTCCTTTCCTTTCCTCCTCCTCCTTTCCTCCTCCTTTCCTCCTCCTACTCCTCTTTCCTCCTTGTCTTTCTTTTTTCTTGTCTTTTTTTGTCTTCTCTCTCCTCTCTCTCTCTCTTTCCTCCTCTCTCTCCTCCTCTCTCCTCCTCTCTCTCCTCTCCTCCTCTCCTCCTCCTCCTCCTCCTCCTCTCAGGACTCCTTTCCTCCTCCTCTCAGGACTCCTTTCCTCCTCCTCCTCCTCCTCTCCTTTTCCTCCTCCTCTCCTCCTCCTCCTTTCCTCCTCCTCCTCTCCTCCTCCTCCTCCTCTCCTTTCCTCTCTCTCCTCCTCTCCTCTCTCCTCCTCTCTCCTCCTCTCCTCCTTTCCTCCTCCTCTCCTCCTTCCTCCTCCTCCTTTCTCCTCTCTCCCTCTCCTCTCTCTCCTCCTCTCCTCTCTCCTCTCCTCTCTCCTCCTCTCTCTCCTCCTCCTCCTCTCCTTTCCTCCTCTCCTCTCTCTCTCCTCCTCTTTCCTTTCCTCTCCTTTCCTCTCCTCCTCCTCCTCCTCCTCTCTTTCCTCCTCTCCTTTCCTCCTCTTTCCTCTTTCTTCTCCTCCTCCTCCTCTTTCCTCCTTCTCCTCTCTCCTGTCTCTCTCTCTCTCTCTCCTCTCTCTTCCTCCTCTCCTCTCTCTCTCTCTCTCCTCCTCCTCTCTCTCTCTCTTTCTCACTCTCTCTCTCTCCTCCTCTCTCTCTCTCCTCTTTCCTCTCTCCTCTCCTCTCTCTCTCCTCTCTCTCCTCTCTCCTCTCTCTCCTCTCTCTCTCTTTCCTCTCTCCTCCTCCTTTCTTTCCTCTCCTCCTCCTCTCCTCTTTCCTCTCTCCTCCTTTCCTCTCTTTTCTTTCCTCTTTTCCTCTCTCTCTCTCCTCTTTCCTCCTCTCTCTTTCTCTCCTCTCTCCTCTCTCTCTCCTCTCTTTTCCTCTCTCCTCTTTCCTCCTCTCTCCTTTCCTCCTCCTCTTTCCTCTCCTCTCCTCCTCCTGTCTGTCTTTCCTCCTTGTCTTTGTCTCTTTTTTTTTTTGTGTGTGTGTGTGTGTAAATACATGTGTGTATAACATATATATATATATATATATATATTTTTTTTATTTGACCGGGAAAGCTCCACAGTTAAATTTTAAGTAAAATATAAGGTGTATACAGAAACATTCAAATTTACATAGTACCAAACTTAACATAGCATTGAAGCTTAAGATTTAACATATTTACATAGACTGAACACATCTTTTACAGTTTTAGGTTGAGGCATTACGTAATGGTGAACATTGTTAGTAGGGATTGCACTTTCTGCTTTATACACTTAACTTGTGAGCAAGATAGCCACAGTAGGGAGTACAGCAAGAGAGAGAGCAAAGATTAGACATAGTAGGGAGTTTAGTATCGGGAGAAGAGACGGAGATGGGAAATTGGATAACAGAACAGGTTAAGTAAGAAAAGCAGGAGGAGTAAATAGCTTAAGTATAGAGTAGGAGTAGAGGTGTAAAGGGAAAAGTGTAGTGGATAGATAAGTGTCCTAGCAGTGACATATGGGTATTGACTAAGGTGACATGTGCAGCTGTCCTGGGACTGGGGTCTGACTGGGATGTTCAGTTCTGAGGAAAGGTACGTGCAGACGTCACTTTTATATCCCACACACCCTACGGCCGGTGTCACGTGTTCCAAGTACCTTGCAGTGACTAAAGCTTTTGTATACTGGCCAGATGTTTGGGTAGCTAAGCAGAGGATAACCCAAAGGTTATGAATACTACAGCATGGAAGAGAATGACATCTATGGTTATGGTAAAATTCTACACAACTATTCATCTGATGTTGTTAATCTTATTTCCATTCATCACTGATGGGCTCTGAACCGAATCGGCCTATTACAAAGCTCGCGCCAGCCTAAAAAACTTTCGAGTTAAGTCTCTACCCAGAACGCCCTTCTCCGTGTTACCTCAGATTTTGTTTGCTGCATAGCAGTAAAGCCACATTTCAGCCGAGCTCTCAGCTAAGTGAAATAATTTTTGATATTTGTGTAAAAATTTTTGGATATCTTCATATTTTGCCAAACCTTTAGTATCGTTAGTGTCTTTTTTCTGTCTAATCTTATTCATTTCACTCTACCCATTGGTAAACTTCAAGTGCCATTGTTAGTACAGTCTTTTTCCCTTACCCTTGTGGTATTTCTTCAATACCATAGTTGGTATTGTTTCTCCGGTTTAACCCATTAGTTTTTATCTTTATTTATGTGTTTCCCTGTCTTCTCTTCATACAGTGTATTGTTATTTTGGTGATTTTCTTGTGTTCTGTTGAACCAGAGTTGACTTCCATTATAGTTGGATTATACAGTTAGCTGTGGTGTCCTTTTCTACCAAGATGTCGGATAAAAAGGGTACTTCAGGCTTTAAGCATTGTACTTCTTAAGTTACCGAATAGTTATTCTCATGATGACTGTGTATACTGTTTGGGAGTGGCCCACCTTTGGTGCAGTCTCCATGTGATATTTGTCAGAGCTTCAGCCAACACACTCTTAATGAGTGCAAAAATAAACTCATTCTGAAAGGGTTACTCAAGTCTCCATTCTCAGAGGCCATTTCTGCGATGGCGGTCTCAATCCCTCCTAAGGACAAAAAGAGATCCCATTCTGTTCCTTCACCATCGGGTGATCAGAGCAAACCTGGGAAATCCAAGGTCCCTAAGTTATCGTCTGAGCATAAATCTGCCTCTTCGGCTCTGCCTTCCTCATCTCTGACCGTCTCAAAACCTTTGATTCTGACTCCTGTTTTAGCACTGGTCCTGCCTCCGGCACCGATCATGGATCTTACTATGCCTGTTTCGACTTCAGTACATGTAGCTACTTCGGCTCAGGGCACACCTTTGACTACACCATCAGTTTCCATTTTGGAGCAGACCGTTTTGGCTCAGGGTGCCACTTCGTCACCGAGCGTTGTACCGACCTCACTGGATCTCACCCCTTTGCTTCCAGTTTTGAAACTAGAGACTTCGGTGCCGGCAGACCTTGCACCATGGACCTGATACTCCCCCTCCATAGACCTGTTTTGTGGGCCAAGCATATAACCCATTCCTCGAATGTCCTGACTCTCCATCTGGACTATCCACTAGATCCACCAGGAGCCTTTCAGAACACGACGTGGTGCGTCTTGTAGACCAGCTGTTTGTAGCCAGGGGGATTCCCTCACTTTCTAAAACCCATCCACCTGCAAGACTTGGATTGTGTTATCCACAGACTTCATCTTACACTCCTCCTTTGCCCATCTCGGTTCTGAAGCCTTCTGCTCCGACATCCTTCTTGGAACCCATCACCTCAGTGCCTATGGTGCATCTCACTCCGGCTCCGAGTTTGTCCATTTGGTCTTTGGTTCCAGCTGAACCGGTCCTTCCTCAATCTGGGGATTGGGGGACGGGCGCGTCTGCCTGGGGTACAGTGCTGACTCTCTCCTCTGTTCCTTCCTCGGTGCCAATGGCTGCGTCTGCTCCGACCTTGCTTGAGGCTCCATCTGTCGGCGCAGGTCCGTCGGAGCGGGGTGTGACCCCAGTCCCAAGGTTGTCATTTTCGGTCCCTAACTTCCATCCCTGTTCGGGCGGGCCTGCCTTTCGCATGATGGAGAGGGCTCTTGCTTCTGGCAGCACTCCCTTGATGTCGGAACCCCAGTTTTCTCCACCTGAGCTACAGCTGTCACAGACCACCCCCTTGGGACACCAAGCAGAGAAGGTGCGGGACACCACTGTTCAGGGTACCCACTCTTCTGAGTCTTCCTCAGAGACCCCCACTGAGTAGCCCCCTCGAAAGAAGACGTGCAAGAGGAAGCACGTGGACTCTGCTGAGAAGTCCTTAATGGAGGATACTGGATTACGATGATGAATAGTCCCCACGGTCACCTCCTGATGATGTTTCCTTCGGCGTCATCCTGGAGATGTTAAAGCAGAGAGGTGACTGGAAGCCCTCCAACCCTTTGTCTGAAGAGTGCATGTTCCTGCAGGTCTTTCGTGCCAGGCCTTCTACCTCTTGCGTGACTCCACCTGCCGAAGAACTCGTCCAGCTTAGTCATGCAGCGTGTGTGGAAGAATCCTGTCTCCATTGAGGGGATCCCCCAGAGACCAGACACAATTCTTTCCCCTCCCGAGGAGAACCTGCACTGGTCCAAAGGGTTACCAGTTGATATGGTGGTGGCGATGGGCATGAAAAAGGACTTTGCTGAGGAAAGTCCCGCTGTCCACCTGCCCAGCAGGGAGTCCCGAGCAGTGGACAGACTTGGGAAGCATGTTTTTTCATCAATGACTTTTGCTATATGATCCCTGAATTATTTAGCTTATTTTACAAGGCTCCAGAGGGACTTGATCTCTGAACTCTCTGAGACGCTCGCAGGACAGTTGTCTGATGATGTCAGGGATAAAGTGGCCTCGCAGCTCGCATCCCTGGAATCTATATCCAACTCTTCCATGAAGTTGCTCTCGCATGTGACCAAAGGGGTGGCTAGAGCAGCGGGTTTGGGCATTATGAGGCAACATGCCTGGATTCACATCTGTGACCTTGTGGACACCTTCAGTTCTTCCTTTCTGAATGCTCCCATCGAAGCTTTGTCCCTTTTTGGCTCCAAAGTGAAGGACACACTAGACAGGTGCGTGCAAGATGGAAAAACCCTGTCTGCTATAGGCCTACGGTTTTCCAACCCCCAACGTACCTTCTCCAGGAGTCAGAGGAATGGGAAAATGTGGTATAAGAAATCTCAGGGTCCTTTCCGTGCCGCATGTGGTGATAATACTCCCAGAGGCAGAGAGGGTAACAATTCTGGAAAACGCCACTGTAGAGGCAGAGGGGGTCTTCACAACCAGTGTTCCAGGGACTTCTTCTCTGGATAGCCTTATCAGCGCTCCTGAGGGGTGGCCCGATTGCTTACCTCTGGAAGCAGTCGGGGGTTGTTTCTGTCTGGACCAAGCTGCCTGGCAATCTATCACCATTGATCGTTGGGTGCAGAACATTATCACCAGAGGTTACACCATTCCCCTTTCTTGTCAGCTAAAATTTCCAAGAAAACTTCCCGATGTTCCACCCAGTCAAAGGGAAGAAGCAGCTTCAGAGAATATAAAGCTGTCTCAAAAAAAGTCATCCAACCAGTCCCACCAGAGTAGCGCGGATCCGGATTTTACTCTAGATTCTTTTTGGTGCCAAAAAAGACAGGGGACTGGGGACCCATTTTGGATCTCAGCAGTTTAAACAAGTCTGTCACCCACACCAAATTCAGGATGGTCACGGTTCAGTCCATCCTTCCCTTTTTAAGAGAAGGCAATTGGATGTGCTCTGTAGATCTCCGGGATGCGCATTACCAAAAGCTCCAGGGGTCTGCTTTGCTTCCAGCTAGGAGCCAGTCATTACCAATTCTGTTCCCTGCCATTCAGTCTCTCTACAGCCCCCAGAGTGTTCACAGAATGCATGGTAGTGGTAACAGTAACAGCTCACTTGAGACCAAAAGGATTCCGGGTGTTTCCATATCTAGATGACTGGCTCCGTACCACCCCCACCAGACATCTTCTGGTAGTAGCACTACAAGATACTCTCTCTGGCAAAATTGTTGGGAATAACTATACATTGGGAAAAATCAAATCTTATCCCTACGCAACAAAGAGAGTTCATTGGAGCTGTGTTAAGTACTTGGTCTTGTCTGGTATCACTCCCACTTCACAGACTCCATGGATTGAGGCTTCAACTCAGAGTGATTCTTTTTCAAACATCAGCTTCTGCAAGGGAAGTTCTTCAACCCCTAGGTTCTTTGGCTGCATCAATTTCAATAGTGCCTGTAGCAAAGCTACATATGCAAATTCTGCAATGGCTCCTTATGTGTCAGTGGTTCCCAAAATGTCATCCCCTGGATTACAAGATTCGAATAACCAGCTCCTGCAAACAGGGCATGCTTTGGTGGATGAGGCCAGACATAGCTCTTTGGAGCCGCCCATTTCAACCCTCTCAGCCCGCAGCCATTGTGACCACAGATGCTTCCCTGATCAGGTTGGGGGGGGGGGGGCATTTCCAGGGAAAGACTGTCCAAAGCACATGGTCCACCTGCATATCAATGTTCTGGAATTCAGAGCCGTGGTGTTAGCGTTGCAGGCATTCCATTCAGCTTTCCCCTTCGGGACAATTGCAATTCAATCAGACAATATGGCAGTGGTCTGGTACATCAACGAGGAAGGAGGAACCAAGTCTCTACCCCCCTGTGTTGAGAAGCCATGAGAATTTGACAGTGGGCGATGGCTTCCAACCGCTTTCTGATAGCAATGCATATCCCGGGGAGCTTCAACGTGATTGCGGACAAACTGAGCAGATGCATTCTCATGCCCCACGAGTGGTCCCTCAACCCCGAAGTGATGTCTGTAATCTTCAGCCACTGGGGCCAGCCTTGCTGCGATCTTTTTGCTTCCTCATTAAACACAAAGTGCAGCAGCTACTTCACCTTATTTCCCCTGGAGGGGGAGTCACCGAGGGATGCTGTAATCCACGATGGGCCCACGGGACTTCTCCACGCCTATCCTCCCATTCCTCTGATCCCACAATTTCTAAAGAAAGCTCTTCGGTTGAGATTCAAGGTGATCCTCATAGCCCCATTCTGGCCTTGGCAAGTTTGTTTCCCCTTTCTTCGGCCTCGCCTGCTATACCCACCATGGATCCTGGACCCTCTACCAGATGTGATCATCCACCCCCAAGGGTTGAATCACCCAAACTTATCCAGTTTCAAGCTTGACAGCTTGGTTTCTCCACTTCCGCTAGTCGCCAAGCAAGCTAATCTCTTCTCCCTTGTTCGAGACATCATTCTGGCCTCTCACAAACCATCCACCAGAAGACTATCAGGATAAATGGAAGAGGTTCTCCATCTGGTCCAACGATAACAAGCTAGACCCGTTTTCGGCTCCAGTTACTGCAGTGCTTCAATACTTGGCTAAGTTTTTTGATAATGGAGCCTCTGCCTCTACAGTACGAATGCATCTAGTGCAATTTCCACAATGGTATAGATGGCACCCCTCTTATCTCTCTACGCCTCTGCAAGGCTTTCCTCAAGGGGACCTCTCATCTCCGGCCTCTCAGCCCTTGGAACCATGAGACCTCACTATAGTCCTGCAGTCTGACTCAAAAGCCCTTTAGCCTGCTGCTAAGTGTGATCTGAAGTTTTTGTCTTGGAAATCTTTGTTCCCGGTAGCCATTACCTCTGCCAGAAGAGTTTCGGAGCTGCTGGCATTGTGTATCAAGAGGCCCCATCTGTTCCTTCATAAAGACTGTGTGTCACTTCGGACGAACCCATCCTTTCTACCCAAAGTTGTTTCTGAATTCTCTATTAACCAGTGCATTGAACTACCAGTGTTTTTTCTGAATTTTGCCAATAGAGGAGAGTATTGTCTTCACTTCTTAGACAATTAAGATTTTTCCTAGACAGGACCAAACCTATCCATAAAGCTGAACAGCTTTTCATCTCCTTTTTGGGACCCAAAATGGGAGACCCATTTCCAAGGTTACATTATCAAGATGGCTAAGGGACTGCATACGTGTCACCTATTCCCTCCATAATGAATCCATGCCAAATATTAAAGCCCACTCCACTAGATCTATAGCAGCTTCTATAGCATTCCATTCCAGGGCATCCATGGATGACATCTGTGCAGCAGCTACTTGGGCTGAGCCTCATACTTTGATCAGTCATTACAAGTTGGACTTGGTCTCCAGAGGGAGAGCTGCCTTTGGCTCAGTGGTCCTCGGGCATGTTCTTCCATAAGGGCTGCCCATGGACCTCAAGGTAGCTTGGGATTCTGTCCCATCAGTGGAAAGAAGGTTAACATCATCAGATAAAGAAGTTATATCTTGCCATAAATCTCCATCTGTGTTGTTCATCTTATTTTATTCATCGCTTCCCACCCTCCTTCCCCCTCCAAAGACTCCTGGGGGGTGCTTTTAGTTCAAGTGGTGCCCTAGGGTACTTGCGTAGAAGTGTCCTCTGCTTTACTTCCTTTTCTTAGCAAACTCAATCTGAGGTAACTGGGAGAAGGGCATTCTGGGTAGAGACTTGGCTCGAGAATTTTTTTGGCTGGCTTGAGATTGGTAATAGGCCGACTCGGTTCCGCGGGCTCGGAACCCAACCCATCAGTGATGAATGAAAGATGAACAACACAGATGGAACATTATGGTAAGACATAACTTATTTTTTTACTGAGCATACATATCTGTGTCAATATCCCACCTTATTTTTTTAACCTACATATGAAGTGATCACTAGAACCCTGGTCCAATTAAAACTCTGCTGTAAGATATCCTGCCTGCTTTTGCCTTCAGCACCCTTTTCTAGTGTGAGGCATCTTTTTATCTGCAAACTTGAATACAGCTTACCACTGCTTCCAGTCAGGCTTGAACACCCAAGTTACATATGACTGAAAACAACACGTAGATTCACATTACTCACAAATGCCAAACATGCCACTGTGACCTATTAAAAGATTCTAATGTAAGTAGCGGAGCACTTCTGCTTAGCTCCCGTATTTAAAGAAATCAGTCTGGGCTGTTGTCATAGTCTTAAATCTATATTACTCATCAGGTATTGCAGTTACTCTCATAAAGATGGTCATGACAAAGCAATTACCCCCAATGAAACCCTGCTTCAGAATCTCCATTGGAGGAAGGGTACTTTTAATTCCATGTTGCAGGTCTTAGTTTCTTTTTAACTTGCTGCAGAAGTGAGAAACCATTAAATATTATCATCTTTGAAGAACAAACTGAATGAGTATCTGCTTAGAGTCCTCCTGTATACATTCTTCCAGGGCAATTGGCAACTCTGCAGTGTATCGTAGTCCACAGAATGCAATTATTTCCCCATATATAATTTATATTTTCTGTTCTTTGATACATAAATCTCTGTTATCTTTACAACTCTTTTGCATTTACATTATTATTCACTTATCTTTTTGTTGTATAAATGCATGCTTTAATTTTGTTCCTACTAATTTTATCTTAGTTCGTATGGGCCATGGTCATGGTGCAAAGGGGTTTATTGACCAGCCTGAGTACCCGGTTACCAAAATGAGCTAAAATAAAATTGCATCCTTTGAAATCTCTAAGACGCCTTGTACAATTCTTTCTTGAGAGTGTATTGCAAGAATTTATGGTTTATTGCTACCTGGACTTCTTTGCCATAGACTTGTTCATGGAATTTCTCATATTCACATGCTGTTGCTAGCAATTCCATTTCTGTTTGAGCATAATAATTTTGTAAATCTGTAATTTCTCTTTACCCCTATGCAATGGATCTGTACTTGTATAAGATTTAGTTTTGCACCATTGACTGGCATGTTTTTGTAACACAGATGGCCTTATTCATATCATAACATTCTTAGTTTGTCAGTATTTGAGTAGTTCATTGAGTATTCCTAAACTGCTTTCCTGTTTAGAGCTCAAGGCATATTTACCTCAGGCATAGGTATGTACCCACATTCCCAGAACAGTAAACGAACCAAGGCAAACGACTGAAACAGCACACATGTTAAGGCTCCAAGAAGGCTATGCTGTTTGAGATTTTCAGTACTTTACTCAGTAATCAAAAGACAATATTAAAAATTGTTATACAGTATTAAAACTGTTGTAAGCACCTTTATTCATAAATCATTACATGAACTTCTTCAGACAATTAAAACCAGGCAGTAATTCAGTTTAAATAACCCACTGTTCCTATTATGTGATTTTACATCCTACTTCTTTTCACCTCCCACTCCAATACTAAGCAACAGTTCAGTCTCAGCATCCTAACCTAACCTAACCTATCATAGTGTAAACTCCTCTTAAAATTTATTTGTATTGCATCCTACTATACAAAACATTAAAAAAATAATTAATTTACTATACATCAGGAGAATTCCAAAGAAATGCCCATTAATGATGTGAGTACCCCCACTAAGGTTTTCTGAGAGAATTAGAGAGGTGACAAAACCATAATTCTTGGAACCAATTGGAGCAGCAGGATTTTTTACAATCCCTCAAAGGAACCAACAGCGACAGAGGAATCTGGCACAACCCATGCACACCAATCAAACATGGTACAATCAAATCAACCAGAGGTACTAAGTAGCGGGAGTTTCACAATGAAGTATATGGCATATTAGAACAAAGGGAGCACAAGCTGATGTAATATTGTTACTAACCATGAAGGTGATTTTAAGATCTTCAGCTTTTCAACAAATTTGATAGATGATCGTGGCAGACATTTTGAGTAAAGGTTTGACTTTTGTCCCTTCTTAGGGGAGGATTTTGCCAATACATTATTGGATTTAGAAATTTGAGAAACTTGAATTTTAAGTTGCTGTTTCAGTACTGAAAAGGGATTTTTCTATTGCAAACACCTTTAACCCACCCCTCCATCTGACATTGCTGCACTATGAAAAGGTATGTGAACTTGATGTTGGGGATCTTTTGAATAACAATAAGAGTTTTGATTTCCTAGAATCTTAGTAAAGAAGTGAATTATTCACTAAACTGTCTTCAGCAGCAAAATATTAGAATTATGAAACCAGATAAGGGGGGTGTGGGTTAATTATTATGGCCATTCACCAGTATAATAATAAAATGAACAAAATACTGACTACAGATACTTATGAATTAGTAAAAAAATAAGTTAATGTTGCATATAGAATTAATTCTGATATGCAAGATTTATTCATTGACAGGAGAATTGATTTATATGTTGATAATTATTTTATATGCCAGCCCCAATTATGCCAATCATTTTCGGGGTTCCTAAGATCCACAAGGGCTTAGAGAACCCCCCTGTGTGACCGGTTGTTGGTGGATGGGATTACATCTCTCATTCGTATGCTAAATTCCTCTACATTAACCCAAAAGGCTTGTTGGTTAATGAGAGACAAATCTGTAAAGACTCATGAAGCTTTTTGGAAATGGTTAACCAGCTTTGATACAATTATAATGACGTATATTTAACCAGTGATGTAAGCGATCTTTACACTTGTATCCCCCAGGAGTTGGGGATCCAGTGGATAACCATATTCCTATTAGAAAAAGGATTGAAGCAGGAGGATATTAATTTATGCAGTTATTTGAGATAACAGTTGCCTTCAAAATGTATGTAGTTATTACTAAGAACTGTCTACAAAAACTGGGCTAGCAGTGGGTTACTCTTGTGTGGCCATTTTTGCAAGTCTGGTAATGGCTCAATGGGAGTATAAAAATATCCTGAATAATGATTTAACGAAGAATGAATTTAGATTATATGTACATTATTTAGATGACATTTTTATTTGTAGTAACAGGGCTGAAGATATAGAGTCCTTTGTGTGTTATATCAATGGAACAATGGACTTCTTTACCCATGAAATTAATATGGAAAGTATAGCCTACTTGCCTACAAATTCTAATACTTTCCTGCATTTTCCTAGTTTGCATCTTTATCAGAAGCCATCTGTGGTAAAGGGTCAACTAGTCAGGGCTGCAAGAATGGTTTCTTTGGAATACCAATTTTTTTGAATGACTGTAGGAATTTAATAAGTATGTTTAGTAAATAGGGTTGTTCTCCCCCCCCCCCTTTGCTGCAGGAATTATCAAATGAAGTACAGTTCAAAAGATCTAAGGGCATTTACAAGCCCATATTATTTAATGAGGTGACTGCTAATGTTTTAGTAGAAATCAGCAAGAGAGACCTGATAATAGAAGGACAATAAATGACGTTAGTTATTCCACGAATTTTATTATTACGTATAATAACCACCACAAATGGCTTAGATGGTTACTTTGCAAAAATTGAGTAATATTGGATGAAAATGGATCGGTTAGGGATAGGTTGGTAATAAACCAAACATCACCTTTAGGAGAGGTTTAAATTTTAAAAAATATTTTGGAGAAGTCATTGGTGGAACAAAGGGCAAGATTACCCAGTATGAAACAATGTGGTTTTCGTTCCTGTTGTAGGTTGTTAATGTTTTGGATTGTTTTGTTATGAGGACATTTCAGTGTAAATTGAAAGGAGTATACGATTGTAATTCGAAGGGTGGTGTTTATCTTGCTTCATCAGGTTTGCCCTTGTTTTTATGTGGGCAAGACTGAGCGTAGAATGAGGGAATGGATATATGAGCATGAGTATAGCATTAAAAAAAGCAACCCCCATAATCTCTTGGCAAAGCATGTACTGAATTAGGTAATCAAGGGCATTCTTTTAAGTATATAGTGATTGAAGCAGTGAATTATGATAGTAGGGGAGGACTGTGGATGCTTTATTTAGAAAAAGAGTTGATTAGGCAAATTGTACTTGATGCCTATAACTGGCCTGGCTGAAATTAATATTGTTCGACTAACAGTATTCTTAAAATTAAAACTTTAGCCCGATAAGTATGAAGTGCACATTTTAATAATTGTCCAAGGAATAGTAGATTTTTTTTTAGTATTCATTTCAGTATTTCTTTTTATTTTTAAAATGTTCTTTAATTTAAGAACGTTTTTCATTTATATAAAGTATGAATGGATTGCAGTGAACTCCTTTTATTGTGTAGAAAAGATGTACATGTATTAACTGGTACTTATTAACACCTGTAACAGTATTTAATATTTTAAGAATATGGTAAATTATTTTTTAGGTTTTGTGTAGTAGGATGCAATAGAAATGAATTTTAAAAGGAGTTTACATTATGATAGGTTTACGTTATTGAGACTGAACTGTGTTGGAGTGGGTGGGAAATGAAAAGAAGTGTGATATTGAATCCCATGACAGGAACAGTGGGTTATTTTAAACTGAATTATTCCCTGATTTTATTGTCAGAAGAAGTTCATGTAATGATTTATGAATGAAAGTGTTTTAATGTATAACCGGTTTTAATATTGTCTTTTAATTATCGAGTAAAGTGTTGAAAACCTCTGAGCATACCCTTCTTGGAGTCTTAACATATATATCTATGTATGTACAAACTTTGCAAGATGCTGCATCTGGTTTAGAAACTTCTGAAATGCCTGCTTGCCTTTTGCCTTTAGCATTCCCAGCTGCTCTGATTGTTTTTCCTTGTTTATGCTTCAGTTTTTCTGACATTGGAGTACCTTCCATGTATTGCGTGACTGTCACTCTTATTTATTACATTATGCTGTTTTACACCAGGAGTTAATAAAATCTGTGTAGGCACTGTGTAGAGCCTACATGGAATGTATCTGTGTTCGTTCTCACGGTTCCCCCTCTGCAGCGTGCCATGCATATTTATGATGGCACGTTGCCGAGGGAGAGCCGAGGAACACAGTTATTGAATCAGTGTAGGGAGAGGTGTAGTGCTAACCGTGGCTTCAGATAATTGAGACTCTATGCGATGTCCTTTTGTTTTATTTTTATTTTATTTATTTATTTTTTAAAAGCATGATCTGAAGTTTAGTCGTCTTCGCACTCATCACTGATGGGTTCGGTTCTGAATCCTCAGAACTGAGTCTGCTTTATACCAAGCTTGCATGCACCAAAAAACTCTCTAACTAAGCAGCTACCCACAATGCCCTTTGCTCAGTTACCTCCGATCTCGTTTGCCGCGCAGCCATATAGCAGTGTTTCACCGAGCTCTCCAGCTAAGTGCTTTTTTCATATATATTTTCTAGTTTTGGAAAAGTTTTTCTCCTTTTATAATCTGTTCTTGATTTCTATATTGCTTCAGCTCTATCCACAGGTATTTCTCTCTTACCATTGTTGGTAATTTCTTGGTGTTTCTAACTTTCTACCCTTGTGGTATCTTGTTACCATTGTTGGTCTTTCCTTTCTCTCTTCTTCATTTTCTCTTTCCTCACTCTTTCCCTTTTGTGTGAGTGTGTGTTCTGGGATGTCTGAAAAGAAGGGAACTACGGGGTTTAAACATTGCTGTTCTTGCAGTGGTAAACTACCGAATAGTGACCTTCATGAAGAGTATGTGTACTGTTTGGGGGTTCCGCATTTGTCGGCAAAACCCCAGTGTGATTTTTGTGCTAGTTTCAGTCAGCAGACAGTGAATGTTGTAACAGACTGATTTTAAAGGGCCTGCTTGATTTGCCTTTTTTGGAAGCTATTTCTGAGACGGAGGTCTCATCCCCTCCTCCTTTGGACAAGAAACATTCTCAATCGGACCCCTCTTCACTGGCCGGTGACAGAGGTAAAAGTCGCAAGCACAAGGCCCATAAGTCCTCATCTGAAGACCGTTCTGCCTCCTTGGTGCCCGAGAAGTGTACTGAGGTCACCTCATCGGCACCTACCCCGGCACCGACTACTACCTCGGTACCGACCAGTGTATCGATTTCTCTCTCTGCACCGACCTCGCCCATTTCAGCTCCAATATCGGTTTCGACAACTACCTCAGAACAGTTTTTGTCATGCACCCCCATCGTAACTTTGGCTCCGAGCCTGTTCATGGCTCCAACCATGCCGTTGCTACCAGTTGCAAAATTGGAATTGTCTGTGCCGTTCTGTGACGCACCACAGACCCGATACTCATCTACTGTGGACCAGTTTGCCGGACAAGCCTGCAGTCCCTTTTTGGACCGGCCTGATTTCCTCCTCTGGGGCATCGATGAGATCCACCAGGAGCCTTTCCGAATTGGATATGGTGCACCTTTTTGACCAGCTGCTGACCGCCAGGGGAATTGCAAATCTGCCTAGACCCTATCCCACTCCAGGCTTTGAGTCTGTTTCTCCAGCATCCCCTGCTTACTCTCCTTCCTTGGATCCATCGGTTCCAAGGCTCATGTATCCAATTTTTACTGGCGAATTCCCTTACTCTGCTCCGACAACGACTCTGTCTGAGACTCCGAGACCCCTTTGGGTGTCGGTTCCGTCAGAGCCCATTCTTCCTCAATCTCATGCTTGTGGGGTGGAACCTCCGGTTCCGGTCTGTGTTCTGACGGTTTTGTCTGCATCGACTTCGGATCCGAGGGTGACTACCGCTCCGAGTCTGCTTGAGGTTCCATCCCCGGGGGTGGACTGTCTGGAGCAGGGTGTGACCCCGGTTCCGATTGTCGTCTTCGGTTCTGGACTCCCATTCCTCTTCAGGCCGGTCCACTTTCCAGGTGATGGAGAGGGTGCTTGCTGCTAGCAATCCCTGCCCTGCCTTTTGGTCTCTTGATGGCCCCCAGAGTGTTCACGAAATGTCTTGTAGTGGTAACAGCTCATCTGAGACTTCAGGGATTCCAGGCGTTTCCATACCTAGACGATTGGCTCCTCTCTGCCCCCCCCCCCCAAAGCGTCTTTTGGTCAGGGCCCTCCTCTACACACTGGCTCTAGCGGAGTCATTAGGCATCACTATACATTGGGAGAAATCAAACCTTCAACCATCACAACAACTGGAATTCATAGGGGCAATATTCAATACCCAGCCGAGCCTAATCTCACTTCCTCTCCACAGGCTTCAGAGACTAAGGGCACAAGTTAAGGTGGCACTCTGTCGAAGCAAGGTGTCTGCAAAGGAAATACTTCAAGCCTTTGGATCTATGGCTGCAGCCATCCCCATAGTTCCCTTAGCCAGACTACACAGATTACTACAATGGCTTCTTCAGGCCCAGTGGATACCCAATTTTCACCCCCGAGCTCAAATATTCTCATCACCAACATTTGCAAACAAGGTGGCCTCTGGTGGATGAGTACAGATGAAAACCTTTGGTGTCACCCTTTCCAGGTTCCACAGCCCAGCGCCACGGTGACCACAGATGCTTCCCTGACTGGGTAGGGGGGGCCACTTCCAGAGAAAGTCAGTCCAAGGAACGTGGTCAGATGTAGAGGTCAATTTGCATATTAATGTCCTAGAGTTAAGAGCGGTGCTGTTAGTGTTGCAAGCTTTTCATCCACTTCTTCCATACAGAACTATTGCTGTCCATTCAGACAACATGTATGTGGTCTGGTACATAAACAGGGAGGGACCAAATCTTACCCACTATGTCATGAAGCCATGGGAATCTGGCAGTAGGTGATAGCTTCCAACCGCTTTCTGATCACAACGCATATCCCGGGGAGCTCCATCGTGATTGCGGACAGACTGAGCAGATGCATTTTTCATTCTCACTAGTGGTGACTCAGAGTGTGGTGGTGGATTGGGGCCAGCCATGCTGTGACCTTTTTGCCTCCCCTTCAGACACAAAATGCAGCAGCTACTTTGCCCTCTTTTCCCCTCTCGGGGAGTGACCAAGAGACACTCTAATCCACGATTGGCCCATGGGTCTCCTTTATGCTTACCCTCAGATTCCTCTGATTCCCCTTGTTCAACAGAAAGCTATTCGGTTGAGAAGCAAAGTAATCCACATTGCCCCATTCTGGCCTCAAGTGTGGGTTTCCCTTCCTTCGACCTCATCTGTTTCAACCTCCTTGGATCCTAGACACTCGTTGGGACCTCATATCTCACCCACAAGGGCTGACCCCCCCCCCCCCCGAATCTGTCCACTCTCAAGCTGACAGCTTGGTTTCTCCACTTCCGTTAGTTGGCAGGCAGGAAACCCTCTCTTCACCCGTCCATGATATTATCTTGGCCTCTCATAAACTATCCACCAGGAAACTTTACAGGGATAAATGGAAAAGATTCTCTATTTGGTCATGTAATTAGAAGCTAGACCCATTCTTGACCCCCTTAGCCACTATTCTTCATTATCTGGCTGAACTGTTCGACAAAAGGGCCTCCACTTCCACCATTCGAGTCCATCTAGCAGCTGTTTCCAACTTCCAGAATCGGTCTGAAGGAGTGCCACTTATCTCCTCTCGCCTTTGCAAAACCTTCCTCAAGGGTATTTTTCACAGCAGGCCTCCCATGAGACATCCGGTGGAGGAATGGAATCTGTCCTGGGTTCTGCAGGCTCTCTCTCTGCCCCCGTTTGAGCTGGCTGCGACATGTGATCTAAAATTCCTGTCATGGAAATCCTTATTCCTGGTGGCTATAACTTCAAACAGAAGAATTTCTGAACTACAAGCATTGTGTATCAAGAGTCCTTATCTGATCTTTCGTAAGGACAGAGCATCATTTTGTACTAACCCATCCTTTCTCCCAAAAGTGGTTTCTGATTTTTCCATTAACCAGTCCATTGAGCTCCCTGTGTTTTTCCCAAATTACTGTAACAAGGGAGAATACTGCCTACATTCCTTGGATGTTCATAGACAATTACATTTCTCTCTGGACAGAACTAAATCCTTTCGCAAGTCAGACCAGCCTTTCATTTCCTTTGTGGTCCCTAGAATGGGAGGTGCAGCATCAAAAGTTACTTTGTCTAAATGGCTCGGTGATTGCATTCCCTTTACATATTCACTTAAGGGAGGGATCGAAGCTAGGCCAAATCAAAGCTCACTCAACTAGGGCTATTTCAGCATCTGTTGCCTTCACTTTAGGGCCTGCATGGATGCCTTTTGTGCAGCTGCCATTTGGGCTAAGCCCCCCACACCTTTATCAAGCATTACAAATTAAATCTGATCTCCAGGGGAAGAGTGGCCTTTGGCTCAATGGTTCTTGGGAATGTTCTTCCATAAAGGTCACCCAAGTTCTCCCAGTAGCTGGAGACTCTGTCCCATCAATGATGAATAGGAAGAAGGTCAACTTCAGATAAAGAACTTATGTCTTACCATAACGTTCTATCTGAGTTGTTGTTCTTCCAGTCATCACACCCACCCACTGACCCCCTCCTAAGGTCCCTGGCGGATCTTCTGGGTCTTTGTGGTGTATTAGGGTTTCTGCGCAGAGATGGCCTCTGACTTATTTTTCTGTATGTTGCATGCAAACTCTATCGGAGGTAACTGAGCAAAGGGCATTGTGGGTAGCAGCTTAGCTCGAGAGTTTTTTGGTGCACGCAAGCTTGGTATAAGGCCGACTCTGTTCCGAGGGCTCAGAACCGAACCCATCCGTGATTACTGGAAGATCATCAATAACTCAGATGGAACATTATGCTAAGACATAACTTCTTTATTGCACAGTGTGAAGTGCAGCAATGCCAAGTTGCGCTCACATATAAGATGAGCAGACACCTACCAGATATCTAAAAATATAAACTGGATGTAATTATTTATTTATTTAGAGAGATGCTTAAGCATGTTTGTATGGCGCTGTGCTCAGCACTGCTTGTAGGTAGCTTAGTGGTATATGTGAATGTATACCACATTTCTGGATATCTACATAGCTAAACGGAAAGAGTTACTGCTTCATCTGCAGTAGGTCCAGGGTTTGAATACATAGAAGGGAAAATATGTATTTAATTTAGCTATACATATCATGCAGACATTTTTAAAATATGGCCCCACTGCTCCCTGCTAAGCTCTGCTCAGCTGTGCTTAGACCTGCTAAGCACTGCATACACAAGGTAATGGCTGCCAATGTTTGTACACTTTTTATCTCTGCTTGGCTAGTTTGCATGCTGCTAAGCTCCGCTAAGACTGATTCTGCTAGTTTTTGCGCTTCTAAGCTCAGCTGCGCTGATTTGCGCAGTGCTAAGTGATACAGATCTTTTCTAAATGCTGCTCAATGATGTGCAAGGGTGGGAAAACAGCCTATATTAAGCCCTGTAGGCGGGAATACAGCAGAATCCATTGGAGTTATGTCAACTAAAGGTATAATATGGCTAGTGGTATTGGTGAAGGTGCACACTTTCGGGCACAGCTTTGGGGCATTCTGCAATCCAGGGTCATGGTTGGGATCCTCGTGAAAAACCATGACAACAGGCTGCTGCAGGGCATTTTCCAGGGCTCTGAGTGTAAGGTGGATGCCTGGGACTGGTTGGCCAGAGAACCTACCAGTGTTACTGGTATCCCCTGCACAGGTGAGCAGTGTTATCACCACCATGACTACCTGAAAAGGCGAAAGAGGGGAAACTTGGATACCTGGGTCCAAGAAGTGAGGGCAGGGAATGGCCCCACAAGTAAGTAATTTTATCTATGTTTTACCATTATGTAATCTGAATGTCTGCAAAACTGGTATGCATAATGATGTGCAGCTGAGAGGGCTTGCAATGTCGAGTTGCATGCCGGATGCTTGATGTAGTATGCTAACTGTAGTGAAATAAGAGAGTAAAGCATTAACTGCAATAAAGTATATACAGTAAAGTATGTAGTGCAATAAATGAGTAATACCAACTGTAGTGCAATAAAAATATGAAACATTACCAATAACTGCATTAAAGTATATGCAATAAATGTGGAATTAGAACTGTAGTGCAATAAATGAATATTACCAACTTTTGTTCAATAAAAACATGAAACAGTGCCAATAACACAAAGGAAAATGGTGCACATCAGGATTGTGTTGTCGTAACTATTGCAGTAGAGCTGTATGCACTGGGGCTGTAAGATAAGGAGTTGCAGTCAAATATAACAATGTAATAGCTGTCGAATGTAAATCTAATGGCTGCAAATTGTATTCGTCAACTCGTATAGTATTGTTCAAGACTGTGTCTGTATGCCAGTATTGACCACATAATGCTTTTGTCATCCACAGACTTCAGGTAATAGTTATGTGGGTGAAGTAGCCCACACCATGAGCTGATATTGTTTGTTGACTTCACAGATATGATACTGAATTATAGCTTACCCTACTATATGCGTTATGCTTGTATTTTCATGCATGTGGTTTATACTGTCACTGCAATCTAGTATAACACTGTAGTAGTGCTACTAGGTCATATTTTGGTTTCAGGTGCGCGCTAGGCAAATGTCAGTCAGTCAGTAATAAGCAGCGACTCAGTAGCTCAGTTTGTTAAATGCTCTGTATATTGTACATTTTGCCACACATAGTCCAGGGTTCGAATACAGTGATATGTAGCAGTAAATATTAGTCGCAGTCACGTAATACTCAGTTTCTCTTTCCACAGGAACTACAGGTAAATGGGTGAGGTAGCCCATATTATAAGTAGAGAATTGTGTGTTTAGATGTCACAGACTGTTTAAATCGTTAGCAAGAATGTGTTCATCATCTATGTTCAGTCAGAGAAGTAAAATGTGTAATCCCAGTATGGCTGTATGCTTGGAGTGTCTGTTAAAAGTTGCTGCAGTCAATTAATACATTCTATGCAGATATCCACTGCAGTGACTGCTACTGGGTTCTATTCCTATGCCTGCCAACCAAGGCATGACAGCTATTCAGTGCCTGTACTGTACACATACATGTCTCTCGAGTGCCACGATTTCACGTTAAGTAATTAATAGCACGTAATCAGTCTGTCACAGGATTACCATGGAAATGATTATCTAGATTGCAAAGTATCACCAAATCAGCCCACAGAACACCTTGGTAGTTATATAGGTCCACCTGATGTGTGCAAGTGCTCTGTGTAGTCGTTTACCCACAGTTTTTACTGCTTGGCCCATAGTGTGCCATGCAAATAGCTTGAGGTATGTACGTACTACTTTAGCTATAGGAGATATGTAGTCACTGTAAAAAGAAAATATAGACCCATAGCGTAGGTAGTAGTACTGTTGTCAAGGAGATACCTGAAATGTTACTAATGGACTCCCCCACCCCCACCCCCCACCCCACCCCACCTTCATTTATTTCTTATTGTTATTCATTGGTTATGGTTTACTATTAACATACGTTACATTAACTGTATTTTCGGACATGTTTTATTATGTATTATAATGATTGCATATTAACATATCTTGTTAAATTATCTATTTTGTTGGTATTATGCTGTAACTGTTACTGGCATGCTCTTAACATACTGACCTGTTATTTATTGTTGTGTTTCACATAATGTGCATTGCTATGTAATTGGGTTATTTCCAATGTTCTGCAATGCTGTTATTACTAACAATTTGTTCACAACTGTCCTATACTTATTGCTATATCTCCATTACTACAGCACATCAGAGTAGGCCTGTTCTGGCTGATCGCCTACCTTGCCCCAACTGGCCGTAGCACCGGGTCCTGGCACGTCTGGGACCCAGACTAGTGGTGCCGTCTCTGTTGCCCCTGGACCACCTGTGGCGTCAGGTGGGACTCCCTAAGGGGATGAAGCCCGGCCTTCTCCTAGGAGTGGTGGCGGAGGGGCCGTTGTCACCCAGCATCAACTGCTGGTCATGGTGCACAGAATTTTTCATCGCAGCTATGAACACTGCCTGCACCAGATTTAGAGGATGCTGGCTAAACTGGTGGGGCAGCCTCGCCCTGGCGCCCAGCCTCCAGCACAGCCACCCTCAGGGCAGTGAAGGAGCAGTGGCGACAGTCCCAAGAGTGAGGACGTGAGCCATGCTCCTGCCGTCTGGAGGCACATGTGACTTGGATTCCTCAACACCCTACCCATCCAAGGTGTTCAACCACCTCATGTATCACACACTGCTCCTGTCTGCTGTCTTATCTGTCTCCGAATGCATCCTGTCCTACCTAACTTACCTCCCCACACGTACCTATGTCCCTTCCCCAACATTCCACTCACATTAATAAAAAAAAAAAAAAGGGAACATGCCCTCTCAAAAATCACTGCATTCATAGCTCTCCAATTTGCACATGTGTGCACTTGGCACAAGTAATTTGGCCCAGTTGGCTTGACAATGCAGTTATGTTGTCCTCACCTGTCTCTCTCTGGTTTGAGAGTCCTAATTCATGTACAAAATCTGCCAAAGTGCACAGCTGTTGCTGTGCAAGAAATTGATAGCTATGGTTCTTTCCTACACTCTTCCTGCACATCCCTACCTGCATTTGACTGTTTTTCCCCCTGCTTGTCCCCATTTCACCACTTTCGTGTCTCCACCCTTTTGTTTTTTTTTTTAATTTTTTTAGCATGGAGCTGTGTGGCACATTGCACCACCCAGCTTCGCTTAGCTCTGCTAAATAAAGCTTTAATGAATAAATGTGTTTTTAACATTGTTAAACACATTTACAAAATAGACCACCTTTGCCATGTTTCAAACCCAAGCCCATCACACCCACAGCACACTACATTAACCCGTCACACCACACAGATCTTAATTAAAACAGGTGATGTTAAGTTGTCAATCTCGCCTACATTCTTGCTGGATGGGTTCGGCGCTGATCCTCGGCTCCGACTCGGCACTTGCTAAGCTCGAGAGCTAATTTTACCAGCTCGAGGCAACCCTATATCCCATGATGCAAGGCGGAGACTACCCAGATCTCGTTTGCCGCTTCGCTAACTAGGTGCCTTCTTTTACCAGCTCTAGGTAAGTGAACAGGAGTGGCTCCATCTGCACTCAGTGCCACACCGCGCAAACTGGAATTAAGAATTAATGGGAAAAATGGGTGTGTACCTTGGATTCTGGTGCAATAATGTACCACTAGGCAGCCAAAGACAGAAAAATGGATGTAAGCGAGGCCTGTGGATAGCAGGTAATGTGCCCTTGTATCAGCAGCATGTAGAAAGACACCTGCTGAGGCATCAATGGCAAAGAACATGTTCAACTTGAACCCTGGTGCAGAAATACAGCCATAGAAAGTCATGCACATACTGATGGTTGCAGACAATGCGCTTCACAGCCTGTATGTCTGAACATACCTCACAAATACACCTGCTGTAGCAGTGACTCAGTAGCCCGGTTTGTTAAATGCCTTGCATGCAGTACATTTTGCCCCACACAGTCCTGGGTTCAAATCAAGTCTTGTGTTGCAGTTCAGTCTCATTGAGTCATGCAATCTTTATCTGCACAGGTTACTGCTAATTAATAAACTATTATCCAGTTTTGCAAGTCAAAGGCCTGCAGGTAGAGACACACTACACATAATCCGTATAGCATAGCTATATGTCGCCTACTACTCTGTTATTGGCACTGTTGCATAACAGATGTACCTTAATCACATGCCTCGATTGGACTGTAAAGGGTAGCTTTACTGACTGCCACAGCTGCCAGTTGCATGTACAGCTTGTTATCCTCCAATGTATTCACACTCCCCCATGTGTGTTCTGTGCCGCAGCAGCACATAAACCTGTATGTAAAGGTAAAGGTAGCTACTACAGACCTACTGTACCTCCCAACCACCTATCACAAGGAATCTGGACATAGCCATACTTATTGATGGGGGGGGGGGGGGGGGCGCAAAGGTCCAGAAACTGGGACATGTTTTACAGTTTGTTCCTACATAGTATATTGATAAAATAACAGTTATTGCATTAGCATGCATATTCTAAGGGATATGAAGTCTGATACTGAAGTGTGTTTCCCATTACTGACCTCAGCCCACGGTGTTTGCCAGTGAATTGTCAGATGACCACAATGTCATGAGACACTGACCACACGTATGAGGCGAAACTGTGGATGTACTGCATAAATCTCTACAGTTGACAGTTATGGTACCTACCCTTTGCGATGCTGTAGTCTCCACACCTCAACAATGTCCATCTTAATAGGTAAGAAAGGGGCCCCCGATCTAAATGATGGCCTTGTATATTGCACTGTGATGGCATGTCATTGGCTAATGATAGTGCAGTTCAGCTGTTTTGGCGGTTGTTACCATATCCAAGCCACAGATTGGTGCAGAGGCAAGTACCTGCTAATGAGCAGTACCTTAAAAAGGCAAACAGCTGGTTATGGGGAGCAAGTCTGTATGAGACTTGCTTCACAAAGTGAGAGTATTTTCAAAAGATTACCGGAAGCAAAGTTCAATAGAGGAGTACTCAACTCCACCAGGTATGTTCATAGGTTCATACTAGGCTATCTGCCCTGGGGCAATTATAAGCCTAGCCCGATTCTGTATGGCTTACGCCACCCCTAGATTTGAGTATACTGTGCCCTTTTTAAGGTTTAGTTTACTGTGCCTCTGTCTAATAGTGACACGGGAGTAATCCCTGGGACAAACCTACGATCCCCCATCCACCCATCGCGATCCCCCCCGAAGAGATTCAGCGAGGCGCTTTGCCCCACATGAACTGGAATTCTATAGGACCCACCATTGTCATAACATAAAGCAATTAAACTGACTTGAACCACATAACTACCTAATAGATTCACAACAAAGTACAGCACATAAACCCATTCATCATCCAGAAAAATGTCCTGTACTTAAACACATATTACTGCCCTTCTGTCCAGCATGGAACCACTGTTCTAGTAACAAATTTTTACTACTTAGAAATAAGTCAAATAATGTTGCAGGAAACTTACCCTACTCTCAATACATCACTAAACTTCAGAGTAGTATCTCCACACAAATAAAATTGTCTGACAAACTCAATAGTTCTAAACCACTGCTTAAACATCTTAAATCAGTCATGGTCCTGCACATGCTTATCACTACATTAAGACCTTATGCAATACTCTCCAAATACTCCTTAAACAGAATAATCTCAATTTCTCAATGAAATGACAAAACATTTTTTACATTACTGCTGCCTATGCAATCCACTAAGTCGCATGTGGTCTTTCTCTTTAGTAACTTCTACCTCTGTAAAATCTTAGACTATATAAATGCAAGTACTGTATATTTAACTGTTGTATGTGTATAAATGTAAATAGAAATGTAACTACCTCTTTGTTTAACTTGGAACTAAGTGTCTTCTTCTTCTTTCGGCTTTTCCCGGTTAGGGGTCACCACAGCGGATCACCTGTCTGCTCATGATTGGCAGTGGAGTTTTACGGTGTCGAGTTGCCAGCCCAGCATCCAACCTTCCACAGAAGGCACACACACACACACACACACACACACACACACACACACACACACACACACACACACACACACACACACACACACACACACACACACACACACACACACACACAAACACACACACACACACACACACACACACACACACACACACACACACACACACACTAACACCTAGGGCCAATTTAGAGTGCCCAATCCACCTACAGCATGTCTTTGGGATGTGGGAGGATACCGGAGCATCCGGAGGAAATCCACGCGACCCCAGGGAGGACATGCAGACTCTGCACAGAAGGCACCCCAGCCAAGGATCAAACCAGAGAACCTCTTACTGTGAGGCGGCAATGCTAACTGCTGCACCACTGTGGCTGTCCTCAACTGGAACTAAGTATAATGCAATGTAAACAAATGGAGCTTTTCTTCCTTGGCCTCCACTGAAAATGGGTATTAGTTGGACTTTCCAAGTAAATCAGATAAATAAATAAATAAATGGGAACATATATTTTGAGAATGTAATGAGTTGGCAGACATGAAAAATCCCCTGCAGACTACTCTGTCAGAAATACTCTGTGAATGATGCCACATTACCAACAAAAAATGATTGACTTCAACAATTGGCTTAGTTTCTGGTGTCTTTCCAAGGGGATCCATTTCCCTAGCTCACCTGTGGAATTCTCTCCCTCCACTAATCCATATCACTAGCAATCTCCCTTCCTTCAAAACCTTACTCCACTCCCATCTAACTTCCCAATGGTAATGTTTCTGTTCCTATCCTGCATAAAGTCCTCCAACTCAAGCTACTCCCCAAGATTCAGTAAACCTGTAGATGTCCTGCTATGACTCCTTAACTCTGATAAGCATCATGGACTCAGCCATACCCAACAGAATTAAAACCTGCTCCTCAAGGAAGCACAAACCTGTCTGGTGAACATCCTCTATCAACAGGCTTTACAACAAAAGAAAAAAACTGTTGTCCAAGGGTAAAAAGGAACAAATCCCAAATCGGAAAATCTCCCTCCTCCACCTCAACAAGCAAATTAGATCACTAGTTAAAAACTCCAAAGCCAATTATGAGTTGAAACTAGTCTCTGAAACAAAGGGAAACCACAAATCCTTCTTCAGTTACATTAAAAACCTCCATGGCAAATCCCAAGTTTGTTCCAAATTAGTACTTAATGGTACCACTTAGACTGATCCTGCTGACTTAGCCAAACTGCTGGCTGATAGGTTCAGTGCAAACTTCACTCCCTTTTAGGTTCAGTGCAAACTTCACTCCCTTTTCACTCCCCAAAGGCCCAGTCGACATCCCCAATACTTCTCCCACACCTCACATCTCCATAGATCAAGTGTTAAAGACCCTATCCAAGGCAAAGAACACAGCTTCCATGGGATCTGATAATATCCCAGGCTGTATTCTGCACCATCTCCAGCAAGAACTAGCTTTGTCATTGAGCACCCTATTCAACCACAGCCTAATTACAGGCTTCATTCTAGCAGAGTGGAGAACCGCCATTGTCATCCCCTTGCACAAAGGTGGTGCCACTACTGACCCGGGAAACTATCATCCCATTAGCTTGACAAGTCTGATCTGTAAAGCCATGGAGCATATTATTATGGATCTCATAAACAAGGACATAGGTAATCTCTAAACACTCGACCCCCACCCAGTTCAGATTTGTCAGGGGCAGATCTTGCCTATTGAACCTAGTTGACTTCTTTGAGACTGCCACCAAGGCCATGGATGAGGGAAAGTCAGTACATACAGCTTACCTTGACCTGGCCAAGGCCTTTGACACAATCCCCCACTCGGGCATCATCGAAAAGCTAACACAACTTGGTGTTAATCCTCGTCAGATGGGTGGCAGACCTGTCACTAGTGGGTTCCCCAAGGATCTGTCCTAGGACCCCTACTGTTTGGTACCTACTTTTCAGAGGTCCAGGCAAAGACAAAGGGCCTGTGGCTGACGAAGTTTGTGGATGACTGTAAGTTGGGTGCTGTCACTGACTCTCCAAATGACATTAACATACTGCAAGAGGGTCTCACAGCTTCAAATAACTGGTTCCAAAGTCATGGCCTGAAATTAAACACAAAAAAATGTATTATAATACCGTTTGACAAAAACACAGCCACTAATGATTACCACATCAACGGCAGCTCCCTAAGCACACAACCCATGGTGAGAGACCTGGGTACTCAGGTTGACAACAATCTCATATTCGACCATCATGTGGCGGCAGTGGTCAGAAAAGCCTTTTACTTGGTTCATCTCATTAGTAAAGGGATTGCATCCAGAAAAAAAGGAGGTTATTACCTCTCTGTACTCCTCCCTCATTAGATCCATAATTGAGTATAATGCCCCATTTGGTATGTACCTCTCCAAACACCTGCACCAACTGGAAAGGCCACAGAAATACCTCACAAAGAGAATCCATGGCCTCCAACACCTGTCCTATGTGGACAGGCTCAAATCACTATCACTTTACTCGGTATCATACAGATTGCTCAGAGGTGATCTGTGTCTCGCCTACAAGGCAATATCAGACCCTGCTCTACTAGAGATGCTCCATATCCATAAGTCTAGCTCCTCGTGCATTACCTGCTCAATAGGCCTAAATCTAATATGTGATATCAACAAAACCTGATGGAGAGACAGGTTGGTCTCCCAGAGGCTGCCCTGTCTCTAGAATAGACTTCCCATACATGTCAAACAGAGCACCTCGCTGACCCTCCTCGAGCGCAACCTCGACAAGTGGATGGGAAACCACAAATCTGTCCCAGGGGTTCCAATTTGTCCCTCACTGACAGGAAAGACAGGTTCTGACTGAGGTTTCTTTTTAGGGTTAAACTCTGGACTAGGCTTGTAAGAGCCGCAGGGCCATTAGCCTAGTAACCTCCTATGATCCTATGCAACTAAGGAAATTATTTTTTGAGCTGTGATACAGAATTGTAATTACCTTGCTGACTTCAAATCTGGTGGCTGCCAAAAAAAGCAATTACTAGAAAATAGAAATCAAAGTCTAAACCAGCTACTATGTCAGAAATATTGCACAATATAACCAAGGAAATTATTTTTTAAGATGTTATACAGAATTGAAATGCCTAGACATAGTAAGGCCTTGCTGACTTTAATTCTGGTGGCTGTCAAAAATGCAATTAGTAGAAAATGGAAATCAAAGTCTAAATCAACCATACTAGAATAGTGAATATAGTTATGATATCCCACCACTGGACCATTAATCAAGAAGCCTCAGTCCTCACCACTGGCAACAGTGGGGGATGTTCACTGGCAGGATAAGTACACACACAGTATTGATTTCTCCATATAACAAATTGCAGATGGTAGGATGGAAGTATTGGGAATAGTGATTACAGCAGTAAGCCTGTCTTACATCTGTGGTAATGACATGTCATTGATACTCAGCTGTCCTACACCTACAGACATGTTGCTTAAATGTCCCTGATATACATTCACATCTTAGCTCTGTCCCTATTAATCCCTCCTACAATGGTTGGCTGTTGTAGAAAAGCTAGTGAATTACATGTAATACATAGTGACAATAAGTAAGGGTGTATACTGCTGTTAACATCTGACGATTTACACTAATTCACCTCCTCTCATTCTGTCAATGTCTGACACAAATAGTTCTAACATTTTAAGTGTGTCCCTGATTGTCCCTGATGTACTTTAAGTCCATGATTCTGTTGACGTTTCCCTGTCTGGTTGAGAGCTGTGCCTAACATGGCTGTCAACCTGTTACAGCAAGAAATTTGAACAAAGCCTTAATTAATGGAGGGACAAAGGCCCAAAATTAGGGACACTGTAACTATTGCACATACAAAGTAAGAAAGTGAATAGAACATATGTTACAGTAGCATAACTGTGTTCTGAAGGATTTGACATCTTAAAATCAGATGTCTTTATTTTCTGACATCCACCATCAATAATTAGCCAGCTTTTGTCAGAAATCCATGATGTTTTGTGAAAATGACAAAAGTATGACACTGACACCTTGACAGTCTGCAAACATCTGTATAGTTGAAAGGTATGATGCCTACAGGGAATGTATTCTACAGTAGGTTTCATTGCTTTCTGTCATTGCAGCACATTGGTGTTGCTGGACTGTCCCCATATAGTGGTTGTAATAGCACACTATTTGTCTGGCAGTGACTGTATGACATAGTAGTGGGAGGTTGCCCATTGGGGACACACCACAGTACATTGCAGTGCTGGGTGTAGGAACATACAGCAGAATCTGTCAAGGCACACAGGGGCATACCCCTGTAGTGTTACTGTCTTGCTGGGATCCACACACATAGTATGTTACGAGACTGTGATGTATGGGGTCTATATTATATAAGCGAACGCACTGAATTGCAAACGCTATATAATCGACCAACAATCCCCAAAAACCCAAAATGTCTAACATACGGATCAGCGATTTTTGGCCCAGTGATTTTTTTTCCCTAGGAAATAAATCGCTGTTACGGGCTTTCTGTATTTTGCCATTTTGCATAATGATAGACTAAGCAGCGTTAGCAATTCATAGCGTAGCTAAAATAATAGGGACCCAGGGTATGATGTGTGAGGAAACAGTGGGTAGTGCAGACTATTATGGGTGTACTGAATCTGTACATAGTGGACGTCCACTTATCTGGTCCTGTAATGGGTTACTCCTTTTGTTTTTTATTTTTATTTTATTTTTATTTATTTTACATTTGTTAACCGGGCTAGTCTAGCTGGATATATTTCCATTTTCAGTAGAGGCCCGGGGAGAAAAGCTCCAGCAAAATAAAAAAATTAAAAATGTTTTTACATGGTAAATAAAAGGATTTAAAAAAGTAAAACTAGTAATAATAACATACTGAAGATATTTACACTTGAAAGAGTGACAAAAATGTAGCACAGTACGATTCATAAGGAATTTTACACATCAAAAGAAGAAAGAAAGATTTTAGCAGTATGTTGATTAGAGTTCAAACATTAATAGCTTTGCTTGCATGAATTAGCTTTAAAATGTTAGTAAGTTTATTTGGAAGAGGAAGTTTCGGTAGTGAAAGCTGGTTAGTCGGGTTGCTACAAGGGCATAACCAGTGTGTTTTGAGGTGTTTTTTGAGTTTTTGTTTAAAGAGAGGCAGGGAAGAGAGTTGAGTTAGTTCATTGGGTAGCTGGTTCCAATTTTTACCCACTGTGTTAGTAAACAGGGAGTCACCAGCCATGTTGTTAGACTTGGTTATGCTAGCGAGGAGTTTGCTAGAAGAACGTAGGGAATTCGGATTTTTATAGGGGATTAAGAGATTGGAGAGTATAGGGGTGGTGTTGGGTTGGTAAAATATCTTATAGGCAATGGTGAGTTGGGAGATAATCAGATGGTTGTTGTTTTTTAGGAACCATGCATCGCAGACAACATGCCTCATTCAACGATGCAGAGTGAGGTAATAGTGGATGCACTAAGGCAGCATCATCAGATGTCTAGGGGCGGCATAATCGTGAACAACTGTCAGTATTGTGGGCAGACCTTGCGCAGAATGTCAATCAGATTGGCCAGAAGGAGAGGACCTATGTGCAGGTGAGCCACAGAAGTGGTGAATGCTGTATGTAGAAGGGCAGCTGGTTTTGCCATGTATCATGCTGCCACCGGTGGAGGGCCTGCAATGGTACAAACACTTTTGGCCACAGAGGAACTCGACGAACCTTAGGAACACACATCTCCCAAGCATCCATCCCACCATACATTGTGGAGGTGGGTGCCAGTGCCCCCAGCAGAGGAGCATCCAGGTAAGCTTACTGTATCCACCATTTCAGTACTTTTGTCAGTCAGTGTGGCAGGCCGTACATGGGTGTCAGGTCTGTCTGCATTGGGGGGTGGAGTTTAAGCTCAGTTTCACACACACAGTCTGAATCTCAGTAATACAGCTGGTAACAGTGGCTACTGTACAAGTGAATATATGCACATATTACCCTGTAGTGCTGCAACATATGGTGGTGCTGTGATAGTACTTCTTCCTCACCCTTTCATAGGTCTGTCAGGAGTTGCCCAAGCCTGTGGTCCTGTACCTGGTAAGCATGATACTGTTGTTTTACGGATCATGTATACCCTAGGAAAGTTAAGGGCTGCCATATTCCACTACGTACAAATGTGTTTAGCCAGATTAGAATATTTGTAATTGCCATTCTGGAACAGTTGACTACAGTTCATAGACTGGATAATCACAGGTGTGTATCTGAATGAACATTAACACGATTGCACTTATAGTTATGAGCGACTATGCAGCCTGGTATACATGAGGCAAGTCAAACACAAAAGGTAGATGTTACATACCTAAAGGCAGTGACGCTAGTACTAGCGTATCATTCTCAAGATAGGTGTACTGGGTTTAATGTGCAGTTCTGTCACGTATAGTGTCATATTGCATACCTTACAGATAAATTGTACTGGAACCTTTAACTGGGTGTACCTGATGTACATGTTGTAAAGGCTTTGACTTTTATGTGTATTTTGTTGTGAGGATGTCTGTTGTACATGGGAGCGGAGATGAGAAGATGTGAGGTTGGTAATGCAGTTGTGGATCCTCATTTGTATGAGTCTGTATAGATTACCATACATAAAAGTGTAGGTAGTAATATATTGCTTTTGTCTTTGTTTTCACAGATGACCGGGGAGGGGGGGGGTTGGAGTCTGTCCCCTTCACAACCTGATGCCCGTGTTTCATCCGACTCTGATGATGGTGGCCATAGTGAGGCACAGGTGGAGTTGTTGGTGGCTGAATCTGTCCCAGAGGTAGGCATCCCTCTTCTGCCTCCATTTTCGCCGCACACAATATTCTCACACATACCCAGTCCTCAGAGTCCACAGATATTGGACATCTCATTGTACCACCCATTCAGGCAGAATGTACAAAGCACCCACTTAGGCATCCACCATGTTTTCAATGTGGGGGTCACTACGTGGCCTACTGATGGCAGACATATGCAACATGGGGACATCTGGCTCCAGTAGCTGTTCTGTAAGCAGCAGTGCTCAACAGGGCACAGTCACGGGTCCTCTACTGCTTGGACTGCGTGTCTCCACAGTACATTTGGGCACTGACTGGCTAACCATTTTAGCTGCTGCCTGCTACTTGTGAGCACTCATACAGTTAGTGTCTTGCATGAAGATATTACAGATGCATGCCTGATGACATAGTAATGGCCATTAACTCCAGTAAAATATATATGTACTATCTTTTCCATCTGGGGTATCTGTGTCTACATGTGATGTACATACAATGGGGTGACAGGTAGCCACACAGACCCGGCCACACAGGTGTACAGTTCATGTACAGTTCATGTGCCACACATCAACATGTCTGTACAGTGGTATGGCAGGGTTCAAATGGAATAGCTGCGGTCACAGTCAATGGTAGGTGACCTACCCATACTCTCCATACACTCCTCCCTCAGCTTGCCACTGTCTGACTACAGTGGCTTTGTGTTGATGTACTTTCCAAACTGTTTTGACACCTGCAGATGACAGTATGGCCCCTCACAGGGGTCCTGGGTGGTCCTGTGGGGGACCCAAACTCAGTAGACAGCAATCACCATCTGGTACTAGCACTGCATCTGATCTTGAGCACTGCGGTGCCAATGCAAATCCTATCGGAGCCAGTTCCTGTGTATGGCTGGAGATGAATTGTCCACTCTACCATGGGTAGAGTTCTGTCGCATCATTAGTATGTGCTCACCACTGTTCATCTACAGTGCGTGTCAGTGCCACCTATGCTATTCAGTGTACACTCAGGTTATCTGTGCCGTGCATACAGGACAAGGTATGACCCCACTTGATTGTATATGCTGCCTATCTCTAAGAAGCATAGTAGATGGATTAGTCACCCTAAAGACATTAAGCCACTATGTGATGTTAGTAGTATATGCTTGTTGGTAACATTTGAGTAGCAGACGTAACGCACAATTGGCACAGATCCTCCATACTGGTGTGGTACAGAGAGCACCTCATTGCATTTCTGCACATGCCATCTGTATGATTGGCTGGGTGGATGTCATTCCAACACTGGGGGTATGGCTGCGTCTCCTGTGGACTTGAGAAACATGCGCTGTTCCTGTGATGAGGAATAGCAATGTCTCCAGTTTTGATGGTTTTATGGCCATCATGCTAGTGACGTGCACATCTCCTGTTGCTCTGTGACATGATGTACAATGCTGTCACATCCATACACGCGCACACAGCCACATTCAGTGTAGAAGGACTTCCGCTCACTGCATAGAGTGCATATTGGCTGCATCACAGTAGAAAACTTGCCTATGTAGTGGTACACAGTACAGAGGACATTACTGGATGCACACACCATGCCTGTCTGCTAGTACTATCCGTCTAGGGCGCACAATGCTTGTTGATATAAGCAGGACATGTTGTGGCCAATCATTGGGGAGGCCACATCACCCACAACCAGTAAAATAATACAAAACCCTACCAATGTGTACATTACAAAGGTAATTATATGTATGCGGTATGGATACACACACACACACGCACAGTTGGCTGCTGTGAGATTAGAACTCCTGTCTACTGTTCCAATAAATAGTGCGAGCTATAGTGTATGTGCTACAGAGTTTATCTGATGTTAGATTGTCAGCTAGCGCTCTTAAGGTGGATGACATCCACAGGCTGTGTAGAGGAGGGCAGCAGCTAGTTACAGGGCACAAAAAATGCACAGGAATAGCCCATGAGAGCATGTCCATTGTGCTGCAAGGGGATATATTTATATATACACACACAGACACATGCACACACTGAGTTGGCTGCTGTGAGATATCAACTCCTACCTATCTACTGTTACACAATATAGCTCACAGTACTTATCGCATGTGCCACAGATTACATCTGTTGAATATGTGATTGCAGGCACTGTGCTTGTGGAGTGCGCAAAGTAGGCTTGTGTTGGACAGTGTGTGTGGCCTGCAGAGTGATATTGCTTGGTACTGTTATTGTATCTATTGTCCTAGGAGTAGGGTACCTGTTAATATCTCTGTTGTGTGTACAGTCACCAGTATGGCCATATATGGCTGGTCACAGTTGTATAGGCAAACATGTGGCCAGGGACACTTTTTCCTGTTGATGGCATGCGTTGGAACCATTATACATTACACCACCTGCTCACCAGTGTCCGTCTACTTGGGTGACATTCTGCAGGCACAGGGGCCTGAGGGTGAGTGGAATATGTACTGTTGCAGCCTTGGTTTGGTTCCTCTGGGCAACTGCATTGATGTGGGAGTGCAGATAATCACAACTTTTCATAGGTTATGTGGGGAATTCCTACATCCCCACATACATATATATTTAAATGTGTATAACAGGTATGTCTGTGTAAATGTCACTGTGTGTGTACGTTGTCTATGTTGTGTGTGTATATATATATATATATATATATATATGTGTGTGTGTGTGTGTATAGTCTATGTATCATTGTAATATATTTAAATGTATATGTATACACATATGTCAGTATTACATGTATTTTGGGGTACATACTGCTAGATACACTACTCGTGGGTGGGGGGATAGGGATAGACTGAATGTATACGTAGCAGTCTGTATGTACAGACATATTTCCACATAGCAGGTCTTTGTGATGGAGAGGCAATAGAATTGGGCTAAAGTTAGCTAAGTTTAGGAGCATACCTACTGGAACTGCCAGTATGAGGTGATTTGCATGCCACAGATACTTCCCTGTTGGCGAGTGTATGCGTACTGCCCATTTCTGTTTACTGGATCTCAGACCTGCTTACTTTTGTGTAAGCAGCGTAACACAAGGCCTACATGGTAAATAAGACTGTGCAGGCTTTATTAAATCCCCCTTAGTCTTTTCATCAGCTTTTTCATTTTTTTGTTATGTTTGTCTTGCATCTGATCATTTTAACAGATGATTTAAGTTTAATAGCATTTTCCATAATATTAGTTGAGACAGCTGTTTGGAAAACCTTTGGGACTGAAGAAATATCAAATTTATGAGGAATGTGGCCCATCTAATTGTATATTAATGTATACAATTTGGACCTTTTTATGTAGTTTTGTGTACCAATATCCCTGTTTTGCATCTGGTAGTAACAAATTTTGAATTTGGCATTTGAGACCACTTTTTCAGCTGTAATCAATGGATAATGCTGGCTTTTAGTCACTTTATTCAGGGTTTGTGGATTAGTAAGGGTCTTGCTTTATAGCAGTAGCCATACTATTCACATATTCTCTCTTCTAGGATTGCTTCTTAATGCCAGTTAAGTTTTCATTCTTCTTTTTTTTTTTTTTTTTTCAATTTCCACTCCTGACTGTTACTTTCCTTGGAGCTTGAATAACTAGCATTGCATCCAGACATATTTGTATGCTTTATTCTCCTGGCAAACTTCTCAAGGCATTAAGTAAATTGTCATAGTCCAGAAGGATGCCACTGCTGTGGTTCTTTGCAGTTTTGAAAGATTTCCTTATGACTGTGTAACTGGTTCTGGTGGAACATGCCATTTTTACACTATACATTTAAATTTATCATTCCATGCTTCTCGCAACCCACTTTACAGAGAATCTTCTTTTGGCTTTTCCCAGTTAGGGGTTGCCACAGTGGATCACCTGTCTGCTCATGAATGGTAGT